>NC_091219.1:10564679-10809679 GCF_040958095.1 Procambarus clarkii
GGAGATACCCCTAGGGACTCATTGGGGAGACTTCTGAAAATACACATTATTAGGTCAATCTGCTTATCCCAATCCTTTGAGGTTTCACTACAAAACTTTTTCAAGAGTGCTTTGATGGTCTGATGACTACGTTCAAGAGAACCCTGTGAAGCAGGATGATAGGGGCTGGACAATACCTGTTTGATGTTGAACTCCTCCAGTGTCCTTTTGAAGAGATCACTGGTGAAGTTGGTGCCACAGTCACTTTGAATCTCCCTGGGAAATCCGTATTGAGTGAAGATCTTCAGTAGATGTTTGATAACCGTAGCAGCCGTGATGTTCTTCACTGGAACTGCTATGGGAAATCTGGTGGTAGGACACAGGATGGTTAGGATGTAGGCGTTACCTGAACTGGTCCGAGGTAAAGGACCAACACAGTCTATTATGAGTCTGTGGAAAGGTTCCGCAGGCACCTGTATGGGAATCAGTGGTGCTCTGGGAATGGAGACGTTCGGTTTGCCTGCCATCTGACATGTATGACACTGTTTTACGTACTGTTTGACGTTGTTTACCATACCTGGCCAGTAGTAGTCTTGACGAATCCCATGGTAAGTCTTGTTGAAGCCGTAGTGGGAGAATGCTCCATGGGCCAGGTGTAGAATAGTGGGCCGCAGGCTGGTGGGAATCACAAGTTGTTCGGTGTTGGCCCAATCGTCCTCCTCCTTCAGTTTACTGGGTCTATATCTGCGGTAGAGCAAGTCGTTCTCTAGGAAGAACCCAGGAATACTGTCGGGTTGAGTCTCAGCCTGGAAAAACAATGGTGTTAAAGTAAGATCTTCCCTCTGCAACTTACGGAACTCCAACTTGGTCAGATGCGGGGGTAGTTTCTGAGGGTCTTGAGGGACAGCGGTGGCAGTAGAGTCAGCTGGCTGTGGACGTGCGGCTTGTGCACGGGTGGTCACGAGAACCGGAGGAGAAACTTCATCACTCTCTTGAACCTCTGCTGGAACATACTCGAGAATAGGATTTATTGGCACAGAGTTACACACCTGGGGTTTGTCCATGACGATCAGGTTGGTCGGTTGCAGGTCTTCTGCCAAGTCGTTGCCTAGGAGAAGTTGCACTCCAGGCATGGGAAAAGGCTTTTCCCTGACGGCGACTTGGACTTCCCCGTTCACGTAGGGACAATCCAGGTGGACTCTGGCGAGAGGGTATGGAGTGGTAGCAGTGAGGTCAGTGATGAAGACTGTTTCCCCGGTGTAGACTATGTTGGGCACAGCCGACTTCAAGATGATCGATTGTAGAGCCGCTGTGTCCCTCAAGATCTTCAATTTGAAACGTCCCTCCGGATTTGAACCGTTGGCAGAGACAGTTCCAGTATACAGGTGGTTACTGAAAAGAGAAAGATCATTAACATCAACACCAACATTCATCACAGGCTTACCGGACTTAGGAGGAGTTGGTTTGGGTCGTTGTTGGTCAGTGGTTCCCTTGTATTGAGACTTACCACACTTGTCTATGGTATGTCCATAGAGTCTACAATACTTGCAGTACAGTTGTGAACCAGCTTGATCGGGGCTCACTTTTTCGTAACTGTACCACGACTTCTTACTGGAGGATGGTTCAGGTGTCAGCCGGTGGATGAGGCTGTAAGTGTCAGCCGACTTAGCACACTTCAGGTAGTCGGTTTCTTCTTTATCTGCTAAGTAGAGGCGGACAGGAGGCGGCACACGTCTCAAGAATTCTTCAACAAGCATCAGGTTGACGAGTTCTGTAAAAGTAGAGACATGTGCTGCTTCCAGCCATTTCATGAAATACCTCCGTTTCGTGTTAGCAAACTCAAGGAAGGTAGTGGTACTTGCCTTCAGGTGGTCACGGAATTTCCTTCTATAACTTTCGGTGGAAAGTAGGTAGGCGTCCAACACTGCTTGTTTCAGAGTGTAGTAGTCATTCTCAGACGCCAAAGTACTGAGTGTGACTGCAGCTCTACCTGTAAGATGGACTCTGAGAAGTGTGGCCCATTGGTCGACAGGCCAACTGAGTTGATTAGCAAGGGTTTCAAAGGTGGTGAAAAAAACATCAACTTCTGCTTCTACAAAGGATGGCATTAACTTACTTGCATGTGATATATTAAAACTGACGGGAAGATTGGCAGTAGCTTGCTGGCGTTGAGTGAAGTGTGAAGTTTCCAAGGCGATTTCGCGTTGACGACACTCTAGAGCCAGAGTCGCTTGTTGCTTGTCATGTTCGCGTTGTATTTCCAACTCGCGTTGTTTGGTTTCAAGCTGTACTCTTTCACGTTCACGGAGTAATGCGACCTCACGTTCGTGTTCTTCTCTCCTCAAAGCAGCTTCGCGTTCTTGTTCGTCTCTCCTCAAAGCAGCTTCGCGTTCTTGTTCGTCTCTCCGTATGGCAGCTGCTCGTTCTTGTTGTTCGAGGGCTTCCCTTTGCTGCTCACGTTCAATCTTGGCCAGCTCTAGTTTGAGTTTCAGCGTTGCCAAATCAGTTTTATCTGCAATATAGTAAGTTTCATGAGTTTCAGAGTCTATCTTACCTTGCTCTAAATAGTAATCCAGCAACAGGTTGTGTAGGTCATTTTTGTTGGCTTGGTAGGGAACTTCTAGTTGATACTCATGTGCAAGAGTTTGTAGTTCAGTCCTCTTGGCACGACTTAAAGTCCCTATTTCACCTGCTGGATTTGCACGGAAAGTTTGGAGACGAAACATGGTGAAATTAGCAAATAAAGGTACACGAATGTTCAATAATGAAATGTCAGAAACAGGACAACGTGGCAACTGGCACCTATCCTGTGTGATCTTTAACAATTAACGTTAAGTGAAAGATATTAAATGATTAAATTAAATCAAGGGCGCAGGAAATCTTGTACCCGGTACTCGTGTAAGAGAATAAGGGCAAGAAAATCCTACTAACAAATGAAACAGAGTTTCGAAAACAAATGAAACAGTTAAATGCTTCAAAAGTAAAATTGGTAGTCCAAGGATGTAGGCATACCTTGCCAAGTCTCTAAAGGACATAAAGCAAGTTTTTCCCACTGAATTTAATATGATACTTACAGAATTAGCGAACTTTTGTGCTCTGAAAAAATAAGCTAATTCCCTACCGTTGTATGTATCATCATCTCTGACTGACGTGTAGGGGTGCGAGGTGTCAACTGGTGACGAGAACTGCTGCTGAGGTCCCAATTCAGCAACTAAAGTTCGAGCTAGAGGAACTATGGCCCTCTTTGTCCTCCTACAGTCAGATTGCAGAAGATTGGGTACTCTTGACCCGGGGCAGACCACAGTACCAGGGTACCAATATGATGATCTGTCAGAATGAGAAATATTCAAGGGACATAGATGGTAAATACGAGTAATAACATGGAGGGAGAGATGACCAATTAAGAGTATGACTGAGGCCTACAGTCACCACGTAATCCAAAGTTGTCTCACCTTCACTATATGTTACTCTCGTAATGCACAATACACCGCACCTTATAAAAAATGAAATTGAATGAAAAATAGTAAAGCTACGTTAACAAAGTTAAATACGCTTACCATAAATTACCACTTAGCACCAGTACCTGAGTGAAGCTCCTAGGACAGGCCCCCATATAACTTGTGACGGTAACGCGTTGGTGTTCGGCTGTTTAAGGCTAGGGGTATGGCCTCGTCACATAGTTATAAAAAAAAATAGAAAAACTGGAACTTCGTCTGTGGTAAGGTAAGGAGAAGACACACAAAACACAAGTAAACTTTAACAATGAAATTTTAATTACGTTAAATAAATCAAAACATGAAAATAATGCACAAACAAATTCTTATAATAAAATCAATGAATCAAAATAATAAGAATACTTAAATGACACAATGAAAGTTACGTTAAGGCAAAATAATAAGAAGTGCAACACAAAAGGTAAGTGGGAGGTGCTGGAATATTGGCTTAAAGCCACCACCTCTCTCAGTACACGCTAACGTCTAGCTGGGAGGAGTGCTGGCTACGAAAGCACGGAACATTCTGAGGACTGATGTTGGGGCGACCCCAGACATCAGGTAGTATTGGGGGCGAGTGCAGGTGCAGCCAGACCGGCGACCAATCAGCGGAGCCGTAGCGATCAACGGGTAGTTTGGTGGTTGGAGTTCGAACAGGTGGCTGGTTGCATACGTTTCTGCTCACCCTGGCAAGCCTTGCTGGTGCTGGTGTTGTTGTCGTTGTTGGACATTTCTTCCATAGTCTTTTTATATAATTGTGAAGACGTAATTTTGGAGGGAAGAGCAGGCTCAATCTCTTGAAGGAGATTATCGTCACAATATATATATATATATATATATACATATTTATATATATATATATATTTATATATATATATATATATATATATATATATTTATATATATATATATATATATATATATATATATATATATATATATATATATATATATATATATATATATATATTAGGTTAGGTTTGGTAGGGTTGGTTAGTTATCATATATCTACGTATAACTAGCTAGTTTTACCTTTATATATATATTATTTATATATATATATTATATACAAAGTTTGTGAGGAAGACCTCTGGTACCAATGTGGGGACCCATAGCCTCGGAGAAGAAAATAAAAAGTATTCAGAGGAGACCTTGTGGTCACTCACTAAACACTAATATTATCTTCTACCACCCCCATTCTTTTGTATGTACACATATATTTGCTTTATTTGAACTTTGTTACAAAGAGGGAGTTACATATAGGTTACAAAGATGGTTATCATATATATATTATTTATATATATATTATTTATATATATATATATTATTTATATATATATATATTATTTATATATAAATATATTATTTATATATAAATATATTATTTATATATAAATATATTATTTATATATAAATATATATATATATAATATATAATATATATACTATTACATTACATTCTTATGTATTACACTAATATATATATATATATATATATATATATATATATATATATATATATATATATATATATATATATATATATTATATAAATTATTTATATATATATTATATATATAATTATATAGGTCATATGTTTTTGTATTTTTGCTGATTTGTTAGTAAATAATAAAAGAAATATAAATTATTTGATTTTTTTACCCTTAAATTGGTTTTAATATTTAAATTGAAAACAATAATATAATATAAAAAAATATAAGAAAAATAATAATAAATTATAAAATAAAATATAATAAAAATAATATAATATAATATAAAATAATATAACTTAATTTCAAGAAATTTAACTTTAAACACAAAGATGTGAAAAGGGTTCAGATAAGGCTCAAACCTTTCACAAGAGATTCATATTGGTGTATGAATGGATTATGAATGACTCATGTTAGGAGTGTAAAGTTGCCACAACATCTCAAATTAGTGTTAGATACATATGTCTTGGTTATAAGTTTTGGAAACCTATTTAAGTCCACACACAATATCGTATCTGATACGATAAAACAAACGTTTCCAATACTTTCAAATACTTTCCAGATATGTTGTGGCAACCTAAAATTGTTTGCTGGGCAGGTGAGTGTGGTGGAACTGGCCAGGTGAGTGTGGTGGAACTGGCCAGGTGAGTGTGGTGGAATAGGCCAGGTGAGTGTGGCGGAACTGACCAGGTGAGTGTGGCGGAACTGGCCAGGTGAGTGTGGTGGAACTGACCAGGTGAGTATGGTGGAACTGGCCAGGTGAGTGTGGTGGAACTGGCCAGGTGAGTGTGGTGGAACTGGCCAGGTGAGTGTGGCGGAACTGGCCAGGTGAGTGTGGTGGAACTGGCCAGGTGAGTGTGGCGGTACTGACCAGGTGAGTATGGTGGAACTGGCCAGGTGAGTGTAGCGGAACTGACCAGGTGAGTATGGTGGAACTGACCAGGTGAGTGTGGTGGAATTGGCCAGGTGAGTGTGGCGGAAGTGACCAGGTGAGTGTGGCGGAACTGACCAGGTGAGTATGGTGGAACTGGCCAGGTGAGTGTGGCGGAACTGACCAGGTGAGTGTGGTGGAACTGGCCAGGTGAATGTGTCGGAAGTGACCAGGTGAGTATGGTGAAAGTGACCAGGTGAGTGGGGCGGAACTGGCCAGGTGAGTGTGGCGGAACTGGCCAGGTGAGTGTGGTGGAACTGGCCAGGTGAGTGTGGCGGAACTGGCCAGGTGAGCGTGGTGGAATTGGTTAGGTGAGTGTGGCGGAAGTGACCAGGTGAGTATGGTGGAACTGGCCAAGTGAGTGTGGTGGAAGTGACCAGGTGAGTGTGGTGGAACTGGCCAGGTGAGTGTGGTGTAACTGGCCAGGTGAGTGTGGTGGAATTGGCCAGGTGAGTGTGGCGGAACTGACCAGGTGAGTGTGGCGGAACTGGCCAGGTGAGTGTGGTGGAACTGACTAGGTGAGTATGGTGGAACTGGCCAGGTGAGTGTGGTGGAATTGGCCAGGTGAGTGTGGTGGAACTGGCCAGGTGAGTGTGGCGGAACTGGCCAGGTGAGTGTGGTGGAACTGGCCAGGTGAGTGTGGCGGAACTGACCAGGTGAGTATGGTGGAACTGGCCAGGTGAGTGTGGCGAAACTGACCAAGTGAGTATGGTGGAACTGGCCAGGTGAGTGTGGTGGAAATGGCCAGGTGAGTGTGGCGGAAGTGACCAGGTGAGTGTGGCGGAACTGATCAGGTGAGTATGGTGGAACTAGCCAGGTGAGTGTGGCGGAACTGACCAGGTGAGTGTGGTGGAACTGACCAGGTGAGTGTGGTGGAACTGGCCAGGTGAGTATGGTGGAACTGGCCAGGTGAGTGTGGCGGAACTGACCAGGTGAGTGTGGTGGAACTGGCCAGGTGAGTGTGGCGGAAGTGACCAGGTGAGTATGGTGAAAGTTACCAGGTGAGTGGGGCGGAACTGGCCAGGTGAGTGTGGCGGAACTGGCCAGGTGAGCGTGGAGGAATTGGTTAGGTGAGTGTGGCGGAAGTGACCAGGTGAGTATGGTGGAACTGGCCAGGTGAGTGTGGAGGAACTGGCCAGGTGAGTGTGGCGGAACTGGCCAGGTGAGCGTGGTGGAATTGGTTAGGTGAGTGTGACGGAAGTGACCAGGTGAGTATGGTGGAACTGGCCAGGTGAGTGTGGCGGAAGTGACCAGGTGAGTGTAGTGGAACTGGCCAGGTGAGTGTGGTGGAACTGGCTAGGTGAGTGTGGTGGAACTGACCAGGTGAGTATGGTGGAACTGGCCAGGTGAGTGTGGTGGAATTGGCCAGAAGAGTGTGGTGGAACTGGCCAGGTGAGTGTGGCGGAACTGGCCAGGTGAGTGTGGTGGAACTGGCCAGGGGAGTGTGGCGGAACTGACCAGGTGAGTGTGGCGGAACTGACCAGGTGAGTGTGGTGGAACTGGCCAGGTGAGTGTGGCGGAACTGACCAGGTGAGTGTGGCGGAAGTGACCAGGTGAGTGTGGCGGAACTGACCAGGTGAGTGTGGCGGATGTGACCAGGTGACTGTAGCGGAACTGGCCAGGTGAGTGTGGTGGAATTGGCCAGGTGAGTGTGGCGGAAGTCACCAGGTGAGTATGGTGGAAGTGACCAGGTGAGTGGGGCGGAAGTGACCAGGTGAGTGTGGTGGAACTGGCCAGGTGAGTGTGGTGGAACTGGCCAGGTGAGTGTGGTGGAACTGACCAGGTGAGTATGGTGGAACTGGCCAGGTGAGTGTGGTGGAATTGGCCAGGTGAGTGTGGTGGAACTGGCCAGGTGAGTGTGGTGGAACTGGCCAGGTGAGTGTGGCGGAACTGACCAGGTGAGTATGGTGGAACTGGCCAGGTGAGTGTGGCGAAACTGACCAAGTGAGTATGGTGGAACTGGCCAGGTGAGTGTGGTGGAATTGGCCAGGTGAGTGTGGCGGAAGTGACCAGGTGAGTATGGCGGAACTGACCAGGTGAGTATGGTGGAACTGGCCAGGTGAGTGTGGCGGAACTGACCAGGTGAGTGTGGTGGAACTGGCCAGGTGAGTGTGGTGGAACTGGCCAGGTGAGTATGGTGGAACTGGCCAGGTGAGTGTGGCGGAACTGACCAGGTGAGTGTGGTGGAACTGGCCAGGTGAGTGTGGCGGAAGTGACCAGGTGAGTATGGTGAAAGTTACCAGGTGAGTGGGGCGGAACTGGCCAGGTGAGTGTGGCGGAACTGGCCAGGTGATCGTGGAGGAATTGGTTAGGTGAGTGTGGCGGAAGTGACCAGGTGAGTATGGTGGAACTGGCCAGGTGAGTGTGGAGGAACTGGCCAGGTGAGTGTGGCGGAACTGGCCAGTTGAGCGTGGTGGAATTGGTTAGGTGAGTGTGACGGAAGTGACCAGGTGAGTATGGTGGAACTGGCCAGGTGAGTGTGGCGGAAGTGACCAGGTGAGTGTAGTGGAACTGGCCAGGTGAGTGTGGTGGAACTGGCTAGGTGAGTGTGGTGGAATTGGCCAGGTGAGTGTGGCGGAACTGACCAGGTGAGTGTGGCGGAACTGGCCAGGTGAGTGTGGTGGAACTGACCAGGTGAGTATGGTGGAACTGGCCAGGTGAGTGTGGTGGAATTGGCCAGAAGAGTGTTGTGGAACTGGCCAGGTGAGTGTGGCGGAACTGGCCAGGTGAGTGTGGTGGAACTGGCCAGGTGAGTGTGGCGGAACTGACCAGGTGAGTGTGGCGGAACTGACCAGGTGAGTGTGGTGGAACTGGCCAGGTGAGTGTGGCGGAACTGACCAGGTGAGTGTGGCGGAAGTGACCAGGTGAGTGTGGCGGAACTGACCAGGTGAGTGTGGCGGATGTGACCAGGTGACTGTAGCGGAACTGGCCAGGTGAGTGTGGTGGAATTGGCCAGGTGAGTGTGGTGGAACTGACCAGGTGAGTATGGTGGAACTGGCCAGGTGAGTGTGGATGAATTGGCCAGGTGAGTGTGGTGGAACTGGCCAGGTGAGTGTGGCGGAACTGGCCAGGTGAGTGTGGTGGAACTGGCCAGGTGAGTGTGGCGGAACTGACCAGGTGAGTATGGTGGAACTGGCCAGGTGAGTGTGGCGGAACTGACCAGTGAGTATGGTGGAACTGGCCAGGTGAGTGTGGTGGAGTTGGCCAGGTGAGTGTGGCGGAAGTGACCAGGTGAGTGTGGCGGAAATGACCAGGTGAGTATGGTGGAACTGGCCAGGTGAGTGTGGCGGAACTGACCAGGTGAGTGTGGTGGAACTGACCAGGTGAGTGTGGTGGAACTGGCCAGGTGAGTATGGTGGAACTGGCCAGGTGAGTGTGGCGGAACTGACCAGGTGAGTGTGGTGGAACTGGCCAGGTGAGTGTGGCGGAAGTGACCAGGTGAGTATGGTGAAAGTGACCAGGTGAGTGGGGCGGAACTGGCCAGGTGAGTGTGGCGGAACTGGCCAGGTGAGCGTGGTGGAATTGGTTAGGTGAGTGTGGCGGAAGTGACCAGGTGAGTATGGTGGAACTGGCCAGGTGAGTGTGGAGGAACTGGCCAGGTGAGTGTGGCGGAACTGGCCAGGTGAGCGTGGTGGAATTGGTTAGGTGAGTGTGGCGGAAGTGACCAGGTGAGTATGGTGGAACTGGCCAGGTGAGTGTGGTGGAAGTGACCAGGTGAGTGGGGCGGAAGTGACCAGGTGAGTGTGGTGGAACTGGCCAGGTGAGTGTGGTGGAACTGGCCAGGTGAGTGTGGTGGAACTGACCAGGTGAGTATGGTGGAACTGGCCAGGTGAGTGTGGATGAATTGGCCAGGTGAGTGTGGTGGAACTGGCCAGGTGAGTGTGGCGGAACTGGCCAGGTGAGTGTGGTGGAACTGGCCAGGTGAGTGTGGCGGAACTGACCAGGTGAGTATGGTGGAACTGGCCAGGTGAGTGTGGCGGAACTGACCAGTGAGTATGGTGGAACTGGCCAGGTGAGTGTGGTGGAGTTGGCCAGGTGAGTGTGGCGGAAGTGACCAGGTGAGTGTGGCGGAAATGACCAGGTGAGTATGGTGGAACTGGCCAGGTGAGTGTGGCGGAACTGACCAGGTGAGTGTGGTGGAACTGACCAGGTGAGTGTGGTGGAACTGGCCAGGTGAGTATGGTGGAACTGGCCAGGTGAGTGTGGCGGAACTGACCAGGTGAGTGTGCTGGAACTGGCCAGGTGAGTGTGGCGGAAGTGACCAGGTGAGTATGGTGAAAGTGACCAGGTGAGTGGGGCGGAACTGGCCAGGTGAGTGTGGCGGAACTGGCCAGGTGAGCGTGGTGGAATTGGTTAGGTGAGTGTGGCGGAAGTGACCAGGTGAGTATGGTGGAACTGGCCAGGTGAGTGTGGAGGAACTGGCCAGGTGAGTGTGGCGGAACTGGCCAGGTGAGCGTGGTGGAATTGGTTAGGTGAGTGTGGCGGAAGTGACCAGGTGAGTATGGTGGAACTGGCCAGGTGAGTGTGGCGGAAGTGACCAGGTGAGTGTAGTGGAACTGGCCAGGTGAGTGTGGTGGAACTGGCCAGGTGAGTGTGGTGGAATTGGCCAGGTGAGTGTGGCGGAACTGACCAGGTGAGTGTGGCGGAACTGGCCAGGTGAGTGTGGTGGAACTGACCAGGTGAGTATGGTGGAACTGGCCAGGTGAGTGTGTTGGAATTGGCCAGGTGAGTGTGGTGGAACTGGCCAGGTGAGTGTGGCGGAACTGGCCAGGTGAGTGTGCTGGAACTGGCCAGGTGAGTGTGGCGGAACTGACCAGGTGAGTGTGGCGGAACTGACCAGGTGAGTGGGGCGGAACTGACCAAGTGAGTGTTGTGGAACTGGCCAGGTGAGTGTGGCGGAACTGGCCAGGTGAGTGGGGCGGAACTGATTAGGTGAGTGTGGTCGAACTGACCAGGTGAGTATGGTGAAAGTGACCAGGTGAGTGGGGCGGAACTGACCAGGTGAGTGTGGTGGAACTGGCCACGTGAGTGTGGCGGAACTGACCAGGTGAGTGTGGCGGAAGTGACCAGGTGAGTGTGGCGGAACTGACCAGGTGAGTGTGGCGGATGTGACCAGGTGACTGTAGCGGAACTGGCCAGGTGAGTGTGGTGGAATTGGCCAGGTGAGTGTGGCGGAAGTGACCAGGTGAGTATGGTGGAAGTGACCAGGTGAGTGGGGCGGAAGTGACCAGGTGAGTGTGGTGGAACTGGCCAGGTGAGTGTGGTGTAACTGGCCAGGTGAGTGTGGTGGAATTGGCCAGGTGAGTGTGGCGGAACTGACCAGGTGAGTGTGGCGGAACTGGCCAGGTGAGTGTGGTGGAACTGACCAGGTGAGTATGGTGGAACTGGCCAGGTGAGTGTGGTGGAATTGGCCAGGTGAGTGTGGTGGAACTGGCCAGGTGAGTGTGGCGGAACTGACCAGGTGAGTGTGGCGGAACTGACCAGGTGAGTGGGGCGGAACTGACCAAGTGAGTGTTGTGGAACTGGCCAGGTGAGTGTGGCGGAACTGGCCAGGTGAGTGGGGCGGAACTGATTAGGTGAGTGTGGTCGAACTGACCAGGTGAGTATGGTGAAAGTGACCAGGTGAGTGGGGCGGAACTGACCAGGTGAGTGTGGTGGAACTGGCCACGTGAGTGTGGCGGAACTGACCAGGTGAGTGTGGCGGAAGTGACCAGGTGAGTGTGGCGGAACTGACCAGGTGAGTGTGGCGGATGTGACCAGGTGACTGTAGCGGAACTGGCCAGGTGAGTGTGGTGGAATTGGCCAGGTGAGTGTGGCGGAAGTGACCAGGTGAGTATGGTGGAAGTGACCAGGTGAGTGGGGCGGAAGTGACCAGGTGAGTGTGGTGGAACTGGCCAGGTGAGTGTGGTGTAACTGGCCAGGTGAGTGTGGTGGAATTGGCCAGGTGAGTGTGGCGGAACTGACCAGGTGAGTGTGGCGGAACTGGCCAGGTGAGTGTGGTGGAACTGACCAGGTGAGTATGGTGGAACTGGCCAGGTGAGTGTGGTGGAATTGGCCAGGTGAGTGTGGTGGAACTGGCCAGGTGAGTGTGGCGGAACTGGCCAGGTGAGTGTGGTGGAACTGGCCAGGTGAGTGTGGCGGAACTGACCAGGTGAGTATGGTGGAACTGGCCAGGTGAGTGTGGCGGAACTGACCAGGTGAGTATGGTGGAACTGGCCAGGTGAGTGTGGTGGAATTGGCCAGGTGAGTGTGGCGGAAGTGACCAGGTGAGTGTGGCGGAACTGACCAGGTGAGTATGGTGGAACTGGCCAGGTGAGTGTGGCGGAACTGACCAGGTGAGTGTGGTGGAACTGACCAGGTGAGTGTGGTGGAACTGGCCAGGTGAGTATGGTGGAACTGGCCAGGTGAGTGTGGCGGAACTGACCAGGTGAGTGTGGTGGAACTGGCCAGGTGAGTGTGGCGGAAGTGACCAGGTGAGTATGGTGAAAGTGACCAGGTGAGTGGGGCGGAACTGGCCAGGTGAGTGTGGCGGAACTGGCCAGGTGAGCGTGGTGGAATTGGTTAGGTGAGTGTGGCGGAAGTGACCAGGTGAGCGTGGTGGAATTGGTTAGGTGAGTGTGGCGGAAGTGACCAGGTGAGTATGGTGGAACTGGCCAGGTGAGTGTGGAGGAACTGGCCAGGTGAGTGTGGCGGAACTGGCCTGGTGAGCGTGGTGGAATTGGTTAGGTGAGTGTGGCGGAAGTGACCAGGTGAGTATGGTGGAACTGGCCAGGTGAGTGTGGCGGAAGTGACCAGGTGAGTGTAGTGGAACTGGCCAGGTGAGTGTGGTGGAACTGGCCAGGTGAGTGTGGTGGAATTGGCCAGGTGAGTGTGGCGGAACTGACCAGGTGAGTGTGGCGGAACTGGCCAGGTGAGTGTGGTAGAACTGACCAGGTGAGTATGGTGGAACTGGCCAGGTGAGTGTGGTGGAATTGGCCAGGTGAGTGTGGTGGAACTGGCCAGGTGAGTGTGGCGGAACTGGCCAGGTGAGTGTGGTGGAACTGGCCAGGTGAGTGTGGCGGAACTGACCAGGTGAGTGTGGCGGAACTGACCAGGTGAGTGGGGCGGAACGGACCAGGTGAGTGTATCGGAACTGGCCAGGTGAGTGTGGCGGAACTGGCCAGGTGAGTGGGGCGGAACTGATTAGGTGAGTGTGGTCGAACTGACCAGGTGAGTGTGGCGGAAGTGACCAGGTGAGTATGGTGAAAGTGACCAGGTGAGTGGGGCGGAGCTGACCAGGTGAGTGTGGTGGAACTGGCCAGGTGAGTGTTACGGAACTGACCAGGTGAGTGTGGCGGAAGTGACCAGGTGAGTGTAGCGTAACTGACCTGGTGTGTGTGTGGTGGAAGTGACCAGGTGAGTGTGGCGGAAGTGACCAGGTGAGTGTGGCGGAAGTGACCAGGTGAGTGTGGCGGAAGTGACCAGGTGAGTGTGGCGTAAGTGACCAGGTGAGTGTGGCGGAAGTGACCAGGTGAGTGTGGTGGAAGTGACCAGGTGAGTGTGGCGGAAGTGACCAGGTGAGTGTGGCGGAAGTGACCAGGTGAGTGTGGCGGAAGTGACCAGGTGAGTGTGGCCAGCACAAAAACAGAAGATGTCGGATGTCTCCTGCCAGTGTAAATGCCGAGATAATAGTTCTGTATAAAAGTAAGAGAGTTTGAAAAAGTCTGAGTAAGTAAGTAAGTAAGTAAGAGTAAGTAGTAAGTAAGAGTAAGTAAGTCTGAGTAAGAGAGTCTGAGAAAAAGAGAGAAAACCTGGAGTTTGGGAGGGATATACTAAATTTATTTGGACAGAGTTTGAAACAGCGATTTTGTCGACATATCCCAAACCCATTTTCGGGTGATTGTTTTCTGAAGTAGCGGGCAGCCTAATTCTCCCGGGCTACCAGAACTGTCATAGGTATAATTGGAATCTTTCAGATACTAACTTGTATGAATTTACTATTTTTTTACTGATTAGATTAAGGAATTTTGAATGACGCGGTGAATTCTAGTACGAGTTTATGAGAAAGAATTAATTTCTGTATGTATGTATGTATGTATGTATGTATGTATGTATGTATGTATGTATGTATGTATGTATGTATGTATGTATGTATGTATGTATGTATGTATGTCCATATTCACTGGATAGTGACAGTGAGACGCTGGAACAGGAAACTGGCCGCTCATGACACTCTAGTTTGCCCAATGAGTTCCTCACCCACTTCTTCTTGGAACTTAGCTAACATTTAACCCAGGTGACCAGGGTCTCAGAGCTTATTGGCAAGAACCTGTGACAACGTTTTAGGTCCCTATACTTATTAGTTTTCTGGGTCTCTCTGAAGGTGGCCGCCCCGTCTCCCTCAGCTGTACTGTAAAGTAGATAGGCATCAACCAGTGTAGACTAACACGTGTAGTCCCACACGACCTGTCTACCATCCCTCCATGACTGTAGGGTGACTTCGTCTGGGCGTTTGTGACTATTGTCAGGTCTGCATAACTGAGGTTCACTTTGTGCTGGACACCCAGTTGTCGCTAACCTTCTCTTGATGTCATTGACTGCTTCATATCTGGCAATCTTTCCCTGTGACTTACGACAGATGAGACCATGGCTGCCGTATTGGGGTGCCGACCCATAGCCGCAGATAGACTGGTGTTCTGTGGATGTAATGGCGGCAAGGCATTGCCGACATTATTTAGCAACACCAATACTTAGGTCCCGATGGTCCAGGCCGTTGCCCAAGGCGGAATTAAGTATAGCCAACAAGGAAGGAACTGGCACAGCTAGGAGGTGTGCTTTGTCCATCCCAGAAGCTGCCTTCAGCAATGCTGTGGAAATGTTCTACACTTTGGGGGCTATTCCGTTTGGCCTGTTTGCAGTCGTTTAGAAAAGTTGGTGGAGTTTGTGAATTGGCAAGATTGTCCCATTGACCGACTCTGTCTGTGAATTTTGGATAATAAATCCGAATGGAGTCTTTTAGGTATTCTGGAATTATCTCATTCACTAATTCCCCGGTAGCCCTGGTCTAGGATAATTGATATTGAAATTGAAATAAGTTTATTGAGGTAAAATACACACAAAGGGATGAGGTAGCTCAAGCTATTCTCACCCCGTTCAGTACAACGTGTTAATACATACATAGACACACATCACAAACAATAAACATATTACCAAACATTCTGAGAATAAGAATGCCGGCAATGCTTACTGTGTCCTTTTGCGAATACCTATACCCCCGAGTCTAACTATGAATGTTGCTTGGTCCCATTGGTCATCTTGCAGGGAGAGGTTTAAAACTTTCATTGTTATTGATTTTAAGAGTGCGTCAAATTCTGTTAATTTTAGACTGTCGATAGAGGGAGCACATCTTAGGAAATAGGTAAGCCTAGTCAAAGTCAGTAATCTTGTGAGGAAGTACAAAGCATCGTGGGCATCCAAAGCGCCTATTCTTCGCTCCATCCTTCTCAGGTAGTTCAGCGTTTCTTCGAGGATATTACTTCAATAGCACTCTAACGTAGTTTATGTTACGTAGTTTCTAACGTAGCACACCATTAGTGTGCTGCCCTCTAGCAGCACACTAATGTGCTGCTAGTGCTGCCCTCTAGCAGCACACTAATGGTGGAAGCGATTACTCGGGCTCCTGTGCCTGCCATCATCTATGCCTACACATGCCCATTTGGGGACTGTAAGCCCCAAAGATCTCTGAATATATATGCAAGACAATAACGTGTCTCTCTAGGCGATTTACAATGCATAAACAAGAGGGCCCCATCAAGAAGCATATAATCTTCTCACACAACCAGACCATCACCAGAGAACCCTTAAACTGCGCTGCGCATAGCATACATGTACAACAGGAGTAACGTGTCCCACCATGTCACCCATATCGTAGCCCGGGGCGATTGTAAACAGATGCCATCTTGAAAATAGTGCAGGTCTCCTTTGTCGTACAGGTCTTAGTTGCCAACCAGATACAAATGCGAGCGCATCACGACCAAGCGTCCGATCTCGCTCAGCGCACCGCTCTGTGCAGTCATTGACTGAAGACGAAATGGTTACTGAAGATGGTTATTGATGAATTCCTTGTCCTTTTCAAAGGACATGTTGCTTTCAAGCACTATATTCCCCTCAAAACACCACTGATTTGGATTGAAATTCTTTGTGTTCTATGACTGTGAATCAGGGGTGGTGTTACACATGATAAAGTATTCGGCTACATATGTAGACATTGCTGGTAATGACCAACATGGCTTCTCAGGTAGTGTGGTGAAGGCACTGCTTGCACCATATCTGAACAAGGGCCACATATTGTGCACAGATAAATATTATACCAGTCCCTTGCTAACCAGGTTCTTGCTTGATAATAAAACTGGACTGTGTGGCACAGTAAAGTCAAAACGAAAGGAAATGCCTGTGATGGACACTGCTATACAAATAGGAAATTGCGAGGTAAGAAAAAGTGTTGGAATTCTTTCAGTCTAGTGGAAAGACAGACGTGAAGTGACCATGTTGACCACCATTCACTCTGGTACAATGGTGGACAGTGGCAAGGTGAACAGACCCACAAAACAAATATTCTGAGCCAGATTGATGGACTATAACATTAATTTGCGTTTAGTCGATAAATGTGACATGATGGTGGGTACTGTAGAATGTGTACGGATAAAAGTAAAGTGGACCAAGAAGATGCTTTTCCACCGTATTGACGTAACAAGCTGAACAGTTATAACATGTATCTTGTGAAAACAGGTAGAAAACGATGTTACCGTTCGTTTAGTGTTCAAGTTGTGAGTTGTGAAACAATTACTAAGTAAGTTTGGCGAAGACACCCCTGGCATACAAAGACCCATTCGGAACCCAATAGTGCACCGTGCTCCCACACCCAGGCTCACTTACAGGGAGGCCATTCAGGTACACAAAATTCAGAAATTTGAGTGTACCTGAATTTCCAGTTCTTCATTACCACCAACTGGAGTGTGTGCAGTAGGCCAGCGTCGGTGCATAGTGTGTAGCACCACACAAATCAGGAGACTGAACTGTAAATTGGTATTTACGCGATTTAGAAATGTTGTTTATTGTCAACCAAACTTTTTTAATAGTTGTATATAAGAAGGGCTGCAATTTTTCTACGTTTCAGTATCGCACCCTAAATAGGAAGGGAGGGATAGTTTTTTGTTGTTTTTCCAACGAATTTTACACATTTTCAATAATTAACTACAACCATAAGTATAATTAAAATAACATCATTTCTATGACACTCATATATCATATTAGAATATAATAAAGGATTTTTATAAAAAGGATTATCCAAAATATATTTAGTTTTACTACTACAAGTAGTCAAAGTTTTCCCAAAAATACATGCCAATATTTCATGTTTGTAAATATTTATAAAATCAATAAATGAATGAATAAAGTGTTTTATTAATTTTGTAGAGACGTCATCTCTACATATAAGGTGTAAATTTCATGTAAATTGACAAAAAAAATGAAAGAGGAGATCTAATTTTATGTTACTTGAAAATAAATAAGATCAAACACTCTGCCACCTGTACAAAGTGTTTAAGTTGACTTCAACTAATTTCCTCCAAAATTTGCATCTTTACAGATAGTCATACAATATGTAAGGTGTATAAGTTTCATGCAAATCTGCTGATAAAAAACATGAAAAAAAATGAGAATTTTTTTTTTTTTTTTTTTTGGCATAAAAGTATATATTAAAACATTTTCTTATATATTATTGTGATAGCTTAGAGTCATAGACATGATTTCAGTTGACACTTGTGTTTGATGTTAATTTTTTTTCCATTTTGGAATATTTTTGACACATAATTCAATATTTTTTTCTCCCTTCCAATTTATGCTACAACTTGGGCCAGTTTAACCCAATTTTATATACAAGTAGTCAAAAAAGTTTGATTGAAATCGAAACAGTTTTCATTTATGCATATTTTTGCATGGTGCTCGTTAATGCACATTTATGCATGGTGTGAAGAAGGTGCAGTCCCTCTGCACTATGTCGACGGTTTCGCAGAATATCAAAGTCTCCGGGACTACTAAATGTCCAATATTTGTGTAAAACCATGTACATATCGAGTGAATGAATGAAATACATTGTATATTTCCTGTAAAATTAAACATTTTGGTGCGCATACTTGAGACACTAATATGTAAGTGCGTTGTGAATTTATAGTAGTTGTATTATAATACAACATCAAGTGATAACAATTGGAACAACACTAGCGAAAAATTTGTTGTAAAATGTGCCATAGATACTGTAAATAATGCCCGGGGAAATAATTTCGCAGTAACTCGGCCCTCTTTAACGTGGCGCGTGATGGCTTCCTGACACAGCCCGCTTGAGCGATCTGGCTCCGTGACATCATTGGCAATCTTGTCAGCTCATTTACAACCTTGGAAAGTACAATAGAATTTTTTTATTATTTTGCCTGTGCTCAGGGAAAATAAATTAGCATTTTTTTAGAGGACGAAAAAAATTCAATATTTTTTTCCTTGTGCATGGATGGTGCTAAAGTCTTAATGAACCCTAGCAGCTTAAGGGTTAATACCTAACACTGAAATAATTGGCAAGTATAACGACTACAGTAGACTGGATATCATTGAGTCCTACACATCAACCAATTACCATATAATTACATTCAACCAACTTCAAGACCACGAGCCAACACAGACAGAAGTAGCAGGAACATAAGTTGCTTATATATATATATATATATATATATATATATATATATATATATATATATATATATATATATATATATATATATATATATATATCGTACCTAGTAGCCAGAACGCACTTTTCAGCCTACTATGCAAGGCCCGATTTGCCTAATAAGCCAAGTTTTCATGAATTAGTTGCTTTTCGACTACCTAACCTACCTAACCTAACCCAGCCTAACTTTTTCGGCTACCTAACCTAACCTAACCTATAAAGATAGGTTAGGTTAGGTTAGGTAGGGTTGGTTAGGTTCGGTCATATATCTACGTTAATTTTAACTCCAATAAAAAAAAATTGACCTCATACATAATGAAATGGGTAGCTTTATCATTTTATAAGAAAAAAATTTGAGAAAATATATTAATTCATGAAAACTTGGCTTATTAGGCAAATCGGGCCTTGCATAGTAGGCTGAAAAGTGCGTTCTGGCTACTAGGTACGACATATATATATATATATATATATATATATATATATATATATATATATATATATATATATATATATATATATATATAGTACCACCTCTGGCTGGAAGAAGGGGGACCCATAGCCTCGGAGGAAACCACACATAACGCATTGGAGGGAATGTGGGTCCCCTGCAATACAGTTTCTGTGTGCTTTTCTCCTACCACCCCCTTCCCTTTTTTTTTTTTCCTTTATTGTGTATTTAAAGGTTACAAAACATACAAGACAAATGCCTAAAGGTTATGGATCTCTTGAAGCTCCTCCGCTTCTGGACAGGAACCGAGGACGCAGCAAGCATTTCCCCTCTGGATCGCCACACTGAGACGCTGAAATAAAAAACTGGAAGCCCTTGGGTCTCTGGTGACGTCAATGAGCTTGGACCCCAATTCCTTGAGAAATCCCAAGGCACTCTTGCCCCAGGGGCCATGCGTCTCAGACGCTATGGGAACAAAGAGGTATTGACCTTCCAGTCGCCTGTACTTGAGTGATTTTGCTGTTTCCCTGTGGTTGGCCGCCCCACCTGCTTGATCAGCTCCGAAGTGTACATAGGTGTCAGCCAGGGTGGATACACATGTGTAGTCCCACACCAACTGTCTACCCTCCTTCCATGAGTATATGGTGATGCCATCAGGGCGAAGTGCTGGGAAATCCGGGTTTTGGACCCCTAGGATGCGAGGTTCTCTCTCCGCTGGGCACCCAGCTGAGACGAGGCTTCTCTTGATGATGTCATTGACCTCGTTGTGTCTTGCATGCCAGCCCTTTGTGCTTCCGCAATGCAACCCATGCAGTCCGTATTGGTCTGCTTCCACCCTGTTGCAAATACACTTGTATTCAGTGTGAATTGGGGCACCAAGGCGGAGGGCCACTGCTACACGAAGGGATTCTGGATCTAGGCGCGTGCCCATTGCAGACATGGGTACTGCCAGGAGGAAGTCTCCTGCATGGGGGGCACGCACTGCTCTGAGGCGGGCTTTCTCCTTGTCTGATGTTGCGACGCTTAGCATGGCATCAGCTACTTTTTCCACTAGAGGGTGGTCCCAGCCGGACTGTTTGTGTTGTTTTGTTGGCTCTATAATGGTTGCTGGGGCTGCAAG
Organism: Procambarus clarkii; assembly: GCF_040958095.1. Classification (NCBI taxonomy): domain Eukaryota; kingdom Metazoa; phylum Arthropoda; class Malacostraca; order Decapoda; family Cambaridae; genus Procambarus; species Procambarus clarkii. The sequence goes on from NC_091219.1 coordinate 10,584,896, forward strand.
AACATTCCACTGATTTGAACATTCAGTGAAAGCAGGATCGTGTATTCCTGCTGAATCTCTCAGGGTTGCAGGTAAAATATCTCTGACGAGGTCGTGCGATGCATGAGAGGAGGAAAGGAAGGCTGGTAGAGCAATTTGGGAGGCTGTGCGGACACCAAGGCCGCCGAGTCTTACAGGAAGGGTTGCTTGCTCCCACTGAGAGTCGTCCAATGGCAGGTTCAGGACTTTCACCAGCATGGACCTCAGAAGGGTGTCATACACATTTAACTTAGGGCTGCTGTAGGATGGAGAACATCTCAGAAAGTAGGTCAACTTAGGGAGAGACAGGCATCTTGTAAGGAGAAAGAGAGCATCATGGGCATCAATCTTGTCAATCCTGTCCTGCATTCTCTTTAGGTCAGTGATTTTTGCAGCCAGGACCTCCTCGATTGCTCGTGGGCCAATGGGGGCACCCAGGAGAGTGCAGTCCGGTGGTTCGACAACGAGAATGTCTGGAAGAGCATTTTGTATTTGCCCAGTGATGTCTGGGTTGCGGGAGATTATTTCACATTTGGATGCATTGAGAATGAGGCCTAAGGCTGCTCCCTGTTCCTGGATTTTCCTTATATCCCCCAAAATGGTTTCCGGAGTTCCAGCTAGAGTGCCATCATCCAGGTACCAGATGTTTAGCTCGCTTGTCAGACTATCAGTGACCTCTTTGATAGCTAGGCAGAAAAGGAGGGGGGCTAAGGGGTCACCTTGTTGGACACCTTCACAGGAGTTTATTTCATGCTCCCCAAAAAGAAGCTTAGAGTCCCCACTGTAGCACGATCGGATGAATGGGTAAAGGGGACGGAAATGGTTGTGTACAGCCCTGAGGACAGCGTCTCGTCTTACTTGATTGAAGGCATTTTTGAAGTCAAGCTTTACTAGTGCCTTCTGGTCCGGGAGATCAACAATGTAAGCCCGCGCTGCATGTGCTGCAGCTTCACAACCTAGGGGAATCCCAAACCCGAGCTGATGAGGTTTCAGCAAGGTGGCTGCTTCCTGGCTGATAGATCTCACTGCAGCCTTAGCTACAAGGCGTCGGAGGGTGTTGCCAACGGCAATGGGCCTGATACCCCTATCCTTCTTCTTTAGAGCACAGAGTGCTGCTCCATAAAAGACAGGCCTGATGTCCTCAGGGATGCCGCCAGCCAAACACATGTTGGAGAATCTGGTAAGTTCCACTAGAAGATCCTTTGCAGCATCTCCAAGCACCGGGTTCAGCATATATATATATATATATATATATATATATATATATATATATATATATATATATATATATATATATATATATATATATATATATATATATACATATATATATATGTATATATATATATATATATATATATATATATATATATATATATATACATATATATATATATATATATATATATATACATATATATATATATATATATATATATATATATATATATATACATATATATATATATATATATATATATATATATATATATATATATATATGTCGTACCTAATAGCCAGAACGCACTTCTCAGCCTACTATGCAAGGCCCGATTTGCCTAATAAGCCAAGTTTTCCTGAATTAATATATTTTCTCTAATTTTTTTCTTATGAAATGATAAAGCTACCCATTTCATTATATATGAGATCAATTTTTTTTTATTGGAGTTAAAATTAACATAGATATATGACCAAACCTAACCAACCTTCCCTAACCTAACCTAACCTATCTTTATAGGTTAGGTTAGGTTAGGTAGTCGAAAAAAAATTAATTCATGAAAACTTGGCTTATTAGGCAAATCCGGCCATGCATAGTAGGCTGAGAAGTGCGTTCTGGCTACTAGGTACGACATATATATATATATATATATATATATATATATATATATATATATATATATATATATATATATATATATATATATATATACATATAAATACATATACATATATATACATATATATACATATATATGTTGTACCTAGTAGCCAGAACGCACTTCTCGGCTTACTATGCAAGGCCTGATTTGCCTAATAAGCCAAGTTTTCCTGAATTAATATATTTTCTCTAATTTTTTTCTTATGAAATGATAAAGCTACCCATTTCATTATGTATGAGGTCATTTTTTTTTTTTGAGTTAAAATTAACGTAGATATATGACCGAACCTAACCAACCCTACCTAACCTATCTTTATAAGTTAGGTTAGGTTAGGTAACCGAAAAAGTTAGGTTAGGTTAGGTTAGGTAGGTTAGGTAGTCGAAAAACAATTAATTCATGAAAACTTGGCTTATTAGGCAAATCGGGCCTTGCATAGTAGGCTGAGAAGTGCGTTCTGGCTACTAGGTACGACATATATATATATATATATATATATATATATATATATATATATATATATATATATATATATATATATATATATATATATATATATATAATTAAAGGTCTTTCCACGCGATTAAAGGTCTTTAATCGCGTGGAAAGAGATGTTGTTGTCTTGCCTATATACTGAATTCTTTGAGGCTTACAGTCCCCCAAGTGGGTATTTGAAGGCATAGACGACATTGGTCTCTTTTAAAGCGTTGTGCTTTGTGTCTGGAGAGTTTCTCATGAGTAGGTTGACCGTTTTCTTGGTTTAATAGTAAATCATCAATTGTATCTTCTGATTTTTGTCTGTATGGATAACGTTTCTATTAACAATATCTTTCAGGACACTTTCCACCGTTTTATGAGCTGTGGAAAAGAAGTTCCTGTAAAATAGTCTAATAGGGGGTACAGGTGTTGTGTTAGTTGTCTCTTCAGAGGTTGCATGGCTTTTCACTTTCCTTCTTATGATGTCTTCGACGAAACCATTGGAGAAGCCGTTATTGACTAGGACCTGCCTTACCCTACAGAGTTCTTCGTCGACTTGCTTCCATTCTGAGCTGTGGCTGAGAGCACGGTCGACATATGCGTTAACAACACTCCTCTTGTACCTGTCTGGGCAGTCGCTTTTGGCATTTAGGCACATTCCTATGTTTGTTTCCTTAGTGTAGACTGCAGTGTGGAAACCTCCGCCCTTTTCCATGACTGTTACATCTAGAAAGGGCAGCTTCCCATCCTTTTCCATCTCGTAAGTGAAACGCAGCACGGAACTCTGCTCAAATGCCTCCTTCAGCTCCTGCAGATGTCTGACATCAGGTACCTGTGTAAAAATGTCGTCAACATACCTGCAGTATATGGCCGGTTTCAAGTTCATGTCGACTAAGACTTTTTGCTCGATGGTACCCATGTAGAAGTTTGCAAACAGGACACCTAGGGGAGAACCCATGGCGACCCCATCTACTTGCTTATACATGTGCCCATCCGGGCTCAAGAAGGGTGCCTCTTTAGTACAAGCTTGGAGTAGTTTCCTCAGAATATTTTCTGGTATGTCTCGAGGAGTACAGGCTGGATCACGATACACTCTGTCGGCTATCATTCCGATTGTCTCGTCCACAGGTAGGTTGGTAAACAGCGATTCAACGTCCAACGAGGCTCTTATCCCTGTGGCCCGTGTGCCCCGCAGTAAGTCAACAAATTCCTTTGGAGACTTCAGGCTTCAGGCTCAACGGCCTGCTGACTCCTTATGTTCCTTGCGCCTTCAGCCTGAAGACTGTAAGCACCAAAAAACCCAGTATATAGGCAAGACAACAACATCTCTTTCTAGGCGTTTAACGATGCATAAGCAACAGGGCTCCATTAAGGAACATATAATCTCTTCCCACAACCAAACCATCGCCAGAGAAATCCTAGTAAACAACACAGAAATCATCGATAGATACAGCGATAGCAGGCGGCTTGACGTTTGCGAGGCACTACACATCAAGAAGTCAACACCAGCAATCAACAGCCAATTATTGCACAACTATATTCTACCCACCTCAAGACTCCGCTCCAATATAGAAGCATCAAGAAATATGGACCGATAGGCTTTCTACAAACACTTCTATTCAATATCCATTGTTTCGTGTTCTGTCTTGTGTTGATGAAATTAATACCCTATTAATACCCTTGTTCTGTCTTGTGTTGATGAAATTAATACCCTATTAATACCACATTTTGTTCTGTCTTGTGTTAATGCCATATATATATATATATATATATATATATATATTTTTTTTTAACCTAGAAGGGGTACCACCTCTGGTGCAAGTGTAGGGACCCATAGCCTCGGAGAAGGAAATAAAGAGTACTCTTTAAAGAAAATAAAAGAGAGAAAAGAGAGTATATATATATATATATATATATATATATATATATATATATATATATATATATATATATATATATATATATATATATATATATATATATATATATATATATATATATATTTGCGAACAAGCCTGAATGGTCCCCAGGACTATTTGCGAATGAAAACTCACTCCCCAGAAGTGACTCAAACCCATACTCCCAGGAGCAACGCAACTGGTATCTACAGGACGCCTTAATCCACTTGACCATCACAACCGGACATAAGCAAGTGATAACGGAAGCTATTTGAACCACTTCCCCGCCGGCACTCGGATGGTAATCTTGGGAATAGCATTTTATCAAATCACCTCATTCTTTGGGGCACACGTGAGGAACACAAATGCGAACCTATGAGATTATATTCACCTATGGTTTGGCTACAACAGGAAGGTGAACACCTCTGAAAGTAGGTTAACCTGAGGAGGGACAGGCATCTGGTGATGAGGTAAAGTGCGTCATGAGCATCAATATCATCAATCCTCCCATCCATCCTCTTAAGGTCGGCGATTTTCTTATCAAGGACCTCATTGATGGTTTTCAACCCCAGGGTTGGGGGGGCTCCTGGGGGGTGTGCTGTCTTCAGGTTAAGTTATATGGATATTTGACAGAACATCCTCTATTCTATGTATGATAACCTAGTTGGAATATACTATTTTGCACTTAGAAGAGTTCAGGGTGAGGCCTAAAGTTGAACCTTACTCTTTTATTATCATCCAAAAACCAGATGTTAAGAATGCTGGATAGGGCTTCTGTGACTTGTTTAATGATTAAGCAGAAGAGTTGTGTTGCTCCTGGGAGTATGGGTTCGAGTCACTTCTGGGATGTGAGTTTTCAGTCGCATATAGTCCTGGGGACCATTCAGGCTTGTTCGCATTTGTGTTCCTCACGTGTGCCCCAAAGAATGAGGTGATATGGTAAAATGCTATGCCATTTTCGACCCACCCCTAGCCCCGCTGCCCAAGCGGGCGTGTGGCTGAGACAACAACCAACGGTCATCTTGTGGTTTTAGGATACAGGTGATGTACAGTGGAAAATGTTCAGTATGCTTTCTATTTTTGTGAGACATACACCATACGCATTGGCATTGGCTCTGCTATGCTTAATTAAGTTTTAATTATTTTACTGTTAAAATCCTTCTTATCTACTGCTGGACCTTTTCCTTTATTTTTAGGTTGAGTTTATTATTATTATACATCAATCTCCCTATGCCCACTCCCGCACCTCCTGCAGCCCCTCCTCCTCCTCCTTCTCCTGGAGTTACTTCCTCGCTCCTTGCTCCTGCACCTGCTGCTGCTGCTGGTGAGCTTCCTCCCGCTTCCTTTGCTACTACTACTACTCCTGCTGTTGGTGAAGCTCCTCCTCCTACTCCCCCTCCTGCTGTTGGTGAAGCTCCTCCTCCTACTCCCTCTCCTGCTGTTGGTGAAGCTCCTCCTCCTACTCCCCCTCCTGCTGTTGGTGAAGCTCCTCCTCCTACTCCCCCTCCTGCTGTTGGTGAAGCTTCTCCTCCTCCTGCTGCTGCTTCCCTATTTATTACTTATTCTTCATCTATTCTATATTGCTCACCTCCTAATGCTGCTTCACTATTATTCCTGTATTCTATATTGTTCTCCTCCTAATGCTGCTGCTTCCCTATTTATTCCTTATTCTTCCTGTATTCTATATTACCCACCTCATAATGCTGCTGCTTCCCTATTTATTCCTTATTGTTCTCCTCCTAATCCATATCCCATCATTCTTCTTCTTCTTCTTTCCACTCTCAGAAGGGCGTCCGCTCCTAATCTCATTCACCCTCACTGTCAAAAAAGTTGGGGGCGGAGTCTAAAATCTTTATGACCCTTTCACCCACTCACCACCATCTTTAGACTTCATTCTCCTCCCACTTCTCCATCTACCAATCTCGTCCTCTCATTTACTAGAGAAAATGGGTCTTTTCCTAAATTTCAACAGAAAACGTCAAATTTCGTCTAATAAAAAAAAAAATACTTTTTACGTTCTCTCGACCTTCTCACAACAATACACACCTCACTCGAAAACTACTTACCCCATATTTATCGTACATCGGGCAACACCTCTCCGAAAAACACTCTATGTTGCCCCAAACGTTCCCACAACGTTATCACAATTTTCGACGTGTCCGAAACCACTCCATCCCAAAATGAAGGAGACGGGCTACGTCGTAAGACTCCTTACTAACGTGAAACCATGATTAGTGGCCCTGGACGACACAGCATCAATCGCAGGTTAAAGCCGCCGTTGGAGGAAAGGCGAGTCGTCACCTCGACAGCAGAGGATAAGCTCGTCAACACAGAGAGCTGAGAAAATGACAAAAAGAAGGGAGGAAAGAAGACCATTGAGGGCTACCAGGAAAAGAGAAGTGCTCAAAACCCTCCCTTGGGGCACACCTTCGTATTGCCGAAGAGAGGCAGAGAGAGTCGCACTCTAAAGGAACGACTACCCTGGAAACACAAACCGAAACTGTCTCTATTTTCCGCTTGTTACAACTTGTAATAAAGTTGTTACATCTTGGCTTAACGTGTTTATGACGTATTAGAACGTTGTTACAACTTGCTATATTAGTTGTTATAACTGGTTAGGAGGTGTTACAACTTGTTCGAACGTTGTACCAACGTCGTAGTTTCGGTGTGTGTTTGGCGGGTAGAGAGGAAGCTTTGGAGGAAGAGAGGAAGATTACAACGAAGGTCAAAAGAACGGAGTTGGGACAGAATATGATATCTCCAGGTGTTGTCGTAAGCCTTTTCCAGGTCGAAAAGGATAGCAATAACGGAGGTCTTCGCAGCAAAAGCAGTACGAATATAGACCTCCAAGTTCACCATGACATCAGTGGTGCTGCGACACTTACGAAAGCCAAATTGAGGAGGGTAGAGGTGGTGATTGTGTTCCAAGAACCATATCAGATGGACAGTAACCGTACGTTCGAAGAGTTTGCAGACACAACTCGTGAGGGCAGTTGGGCGGAAATCTTCAGAGGATGACTCAAGAGAACCAGGTTTTCGAATAGGAAGAACAACCGCCTCAAGCCAGTCATTAGGGGGTGAGGACGACTCGCAGACACGGTTATAAATATGCAGTATATACTGAAACGTGCATGGAGGGAGATGAAGAAGCATCTCATAATGAATATCATCTGAGCCCATCGCTGTAGAACTGCAGGGGACCAGGGCAGACTGGCGTTCTGAGAGAGAGAGAGAACGGATCGTTATAAGGAAGTTGAAGATGACTTTGAAAATCTAAGGGACAAGATTCAAGAAGGGGCATACGAGTAAGGAAAGAAGGAGGAAGATGAGAACCGGAGCTAACAGTCAGAAAGTGTGAACCCAGTTTGGTCGCGACCGACACCGAATCCGCCACGATAGAACCACAGAGGTGAAGGACTGGCGAGACATCTGGAATAAACTTATCCACTATCTTACGGATTTTCTTTCAAATCAGGGGCAGAGGAGTGTCAGTGGTAATGGTGGAGACATAAGATTTCCAACTCTCATTCACGCTTAGCTATATGCATGGCCCTTTGGGCCACCGCACTCGCCTTCCGAAACAAAATAAAAGAATTGGGAGTTCGTCGGCGTCGGTGTTTCTTCCAGGCTGCACATTTACACCGGTCAGCCCGAGCTCAGTCTGTATTCCACCAGGGGAACACACTTCTGCCAGCCCTTGGGTAGAGCGCGGAACAGAGCAGAGAGCAGCGTCTAATATGGTGTCATGAAAATGGAGGAGGGTTCGAGGGAGAAGATCAGAGAGGTCGGAAAGAGTAGCATGTAAAGTGAAAAGGTTCCAGTCAGCGTTGGCAAACTGCTACCTAAGGAAGGAGAGGTGAGGGTGAAAAAAGAAGGTAACAAGGATAGAGAATTGGTCACTGTTATGGAGGTCATCAAGAACCATCCATGTGAAGTCTAAATAAAGAAAAGATGAGCCATGAAAAAGATCAAAATAGGAAAAGGCGTGAGGGCAGGAGTCAACATAAGGGAGTTCACCAGAAATCGGAGGAGAAAGAAAAGAAGAGAGGACAAATGGTTGAAGAAGGGAGCCACGGTCACACCGTCAGAAATCTCCCCAGAGGGCATCTTATCTTGAGGTTATCTTGAGTTGATTTCGGGGCTTTAGTGTCCCCGCGGCCCGGTCCTTGACCAGGCCTCCACCCCCAGGAAGCAGGCCGTAACAGCTGACTAACACCCAGGTACCTATTTACTGCTAGGTAACAGGGGTATTCAGGGTGAAAGAAACTTTGCCCATTTGTTTCTGCCTCGTGCGGGAATCGAACCCGCGCCACAGAATTACGAGTCCTGCGAGCTATCCACCAGGCTACGAGGCCCCTTCATGCCGACAGTTAAACCCACCCAAAAGGAGCACAGCCTCTCGTAAGGAGTCCAACAGGTATTTAAGATCAGGAAGAGAAAGCTGGACATTTGGGGGAAGATAAATGGAACAGACTGTATACCATTTACTCACAAAGATATGGGCCGCAGAACACTGATTGGGCGACTGAAAAGTAGGGGGACGAAGGGAATACCAAGACGGTCAAGAGAGCAGTAGAGGCATGGACCCCAGCAAAGGCTGGAGGGAAAGCGAAAAAGGAATAACCACAGAAGCGACCAGGACGAGCGCCATGCATCGGCTCCTGGAGACAAACAAAGAGGTGAAAATTCTATGATTAGAAGTTGGAGTTCATTAAAGTTGGCATAAAAACAACGAATATTCCATTGAAGAATAGACACAGACAAAAATAGAGAGAACAGAAACAGAGAAACCAAGGGAGAAACAGAGGCAAAGAAAAACACAGTAGACAAAGTAAGATCAGGATCAGCGAATTCGGGGGTAACCGGGCATAGGCTAAGCAAGCAAAAACAATGGAACCAAGGTAGTGGGAGGATGGACCAGAGACGGATTGATTAAGTCCGGAGCGGGAGAAGGCATTAATGTGAGAGTATGCCTAGTAGAAGCAACACTTACTAGACCCAGAGTGGGTGTCAGATGTGAAAATCACTCAACAATGCATAGGCGAGAGCAAACGCCGAGGTCCAGTTACTTGGTCCCCCAATCACTAGGTCGTTAGCTCCTCAATTGTATAATTAATCTTGAAGGTAGCAAATTGGTTCTCACACCAAATATTTAGTATATAGTGTTTGAAGCCGTGGGCTTGATCCCAGAGTATAAACCTGTTAAATTCAAGATTTCAGAAGTAGCTGTAGAAGAGCAATATAACAAGGCAGTACTCCTCAAAGGTTGTTGACGGAAACACTTTTGCAACAAAGCAATTTATTCAAAGAGCTTACTTACTAATAGCGGACAATAACAACATTACGTTACGTTAATTCGCGAGTGTCACTTCACAGCTAAACAGTACCAGTGGCAGCAAGACGCGGTCCCACCACTCTGTCTGGATATCACGAGACCTGGTCTCTAACCCCCTTGCATGGGCAAGAAAGAACAACGAGAACTAACTGAACACTGGTGAACACTCTGACTCAACTGCTCTTAACTCCTGCAGTGGCAATCAACAATGATGCAATACATAACAATAATAACAAAACAATTGCAATATTTTCACTAAGACAAATCTTCAATTAATTAATTACGTTAACACTTGTCCCTTGAACTGCAATCAAATCAATTACACAATTAATTAATTACATTAATCCTGCTGTCACACCGACAGTTCCAATAAAATCAATAATTATTATGTTAACACTGTGTCACTAAGGAGAACATCTATCAAATCCATAACTCTTTTCTTTAAACTTCTGTCACCAAGATAGATAACCAAGATGAATAATTATACTCAACACTATATGCTAACACACAAATATAAAATTGTGATATAACACAATCACAATAATCAATGAGTAACAATATAGTAATATGTGTCACCTAGATACACAACTCAATGACCTACTCTTCCACTGGTGTCCGGAAAGAATAAAACATACATGGTATCGCACAGATGCGGAAATCAATATTAATGAATTGATAATAATAACACCGTACAATTAAAGGCACAAAAGTATAACAAATACTAAAGGTGTGGTGGAGTGTATAATACTGATATCCAAAACAGTTACGTATACAGGGTCACACAGACGGCTGTGCCAACAACTTGTTTGTGGTCTCCTCGACAGTTGTACTCAAACCTGTTACAGGTGATAACGAGATAACGTTAAGTCAGATGGTTGATCCTAGATTAAATCAAGGAAACACTATTCAAACGACGAGAAATATTTGTACTCACAATTAAAACCAGCCGGTCACTCACACCTTGCATACATATAATCTTGAACTATAGAAGCTCGAATGAAATACTCCAACAATTTCCTCACGTGTTAACATGCGAGTATCGCAAGTTGACACAGTGTGGCAGGTGCAACAACTGGCTGGCTGACAGGCGCCGGGTCAGGGTGTGTCCAAGCGCTCAGCTCCCAGTGCTGCCTTGGCTATCAGAGAGACCTGACCGGAGGCGCGGCCCTTCAGTCGTTTGTTTAGCGGCATGGTGCAGCCTCTCCCCCCTATTTGCCGTTCGGTGACGATTGGCCTGGAGTTCTCTGGCAGGGCGTCGTACTAACCTGTGAAACTAGTTCTTTTGGATATGTTCCGCATTCAAGTAGCTGATGTGTTTGGTGTACAGCTCCTCACGAACCACCGGGCGCTCGTTAAGTTCCGTTCTCTGGCTGTTTATCAAGACTTCGTGGCCCGTTATGATGAGCGTTCATTTACCCTCCCTGATGACGGCTGTATCGTCTCTGTCTCCGACCGCTGCTGCTCACTCACATATGTGGCGCTGCATGTGTCCCGTTTGAGTTCTCAGAAGACCTGCTTTGGCGATATTTTGGAAAATATGGGACCATGGTGTCACTCCAGTTGAATTCCACCTCTTCTGGCAGGTGGAGGGGGGTCTCGAGTGAAATAGGACCCTCGCCCTGCATCTTAAGTCTCCTGTTCCGTCAATTGTCACGTTGATGGGCTACACCATGCACGCCTTCTCTGTGGGGCAACCCAGAACCTGTTTTCGGTGTGGACTTGAGGAGCACCAGGCGGCGGCTGTCACTGGTGTGGCGGCTGTCACTGGTGTGGCGGCTGCACCAATGAATTTTTTTCGGGAGGAGGATTTTCCCCCATTTGGTGGCTCTGGACCTATCACCTTGTGATGGTGTGGTGGCGGAGGCTTCCCTGCCGCCTGCTGCCCCGGTGGTGTGACCAGGTTCCTCGGCTTGTGTACCCGTGGGAACAGTTTGTGGTGTGAGTGTGGGGGTTGTGGTATGCTAGGACCCGCCCTCGCAGTTGGCTCCCTCCCCTCAGCAGGCTCCTTCGCCTTTGCTGGATCCCGCGTCCCTGCAGGCTTCCTCACCTGTACTGGCTCCTTCACTTCCGCCAGCTCTGCCTGCCCTCTCTTCACTTCCAGTGTCACTTGTGGGGTATGGCCTTGTATTACAGCCCTACTGGGACGCAACCGGGTTCTTTACTGATGGTAATAGTTGTTTGGGTATCCGGCCCCAAGTTAGTAGAGGCTTTCAAGGGGTGTGTTCCGTAATGCAAGTTAAAACAATGGGTGAGGTACACAAATACACCAGTAGCCTAATGTATATGTATATTCCTTTATATATATATATATATATATATATATATATATATATATATATATATATATATATATATATATATATAAATATTTTATTAAATATGACCGAAAAAGTAAGATTAATAATTCTAACACGAATTTTCTCAATCTTTCGTACATTATGCTTCACTGTTGGAGGTAAATCAAAAATCACTTCTCCAAAATTCATTTTTATTTCTAGTCTAGTATTTTATTTCTAGTAGACTAGAAATAAAAATGAATTTTGGAGAAGTGATTTTTGATTTACCTCCAACAGTGAAGCATAATGTACGAAAGATTGAGAAAATTCGTGTTAGAATTATTAATCTTACTTTTTCGGTCATATTTAATAAAATATGTCTACAGGAAAGACTGCTACCAAAATATACTAATATATAAATATATATATATATATATATATATATATATATATATATAATATATATATATATATATATATATAATATATTTCCACCACCATTTGTAAAAAGTCACACACAGGAATTATTACTACACAATTATATACAGCTTCGTCTTCTTCCGATGACACTGGACTCTCGGCGATGCTCACTCTGGGTGGCCTTTCCTGGTCTCCTCCTCCGTGGCCCAGAACACACGATGAATCCACCCTGGCCACAGGCCAGCCAAACCACGATCCCACTGGGTGCCCCGTCGTGATGGCCTACAACCACAGTCCAGCCTGTAGCTAGCAGGTACTAGTCAGCTTCGCTGTTAGGCCACTCCACGACTAATACTAGGGTTGCGAGCCCTAGGCAGGAGCCTCGTGTGACTAGCTGGTCACCTTCCTCGGTCGTCACCTCAGTGGGTGGTCTCTTCCTCCAGCCAGCCCCGGATACGGCGAATCCCGTTACTACCACTCCTCAGGCAGGCAATCATACACTCAGCAGAGTTCGTCCGGGGGTGGCTCACAGCTTCTACAAAGCAGACTGGTGAAGAGACTTTGGCTGCCTTGGGTAGACTGACTCAACGTACCTCACAACCGTCCTAGGTTGACTCTGAAAACAGACACGTCATCAGTACTGGGGACACTACATGGGACCACTAGGAAACATCACTTACTAGCTTAGACACAAACGTCCACCTCCGTCGTCCAAATGGACGACGCCATCTAGTTGTGCCGAGAATATGCCAGCTGGACAGGCTAGATTCTTGTCCTAGTCAGCTCGTGACGTAGCCGCTGCTGACCTCTGGTGAGGTGGCGCTTAGACAGTGAACGCCATCTATGGAGCGGGGTTTCGGGAGCGGACTCACAGATGGCGTTGTCGTCACTGCTCCGTGCTCAGACGATAGACTCGGGTCCATAACACCTTGTGCCCCCTGTCGTTGAGGCTGCTGTGCTTCGGGTTCGCGCTCTCCCCACCGTGAGGCGGAAGGTCCAGGGCTCTTTTCGGGTGTCTCCTGCTGGTGGAGACAGTTCTGACGATCAGCGACCTGTGTCGAAGCATTCTCGGATGGCTAGGAGTGTGTCGTCCCCTCGTGAGTGGGCTGCTGAATGTGATGTTGAGGACTCTGAAGGCACTTCCTCTGTGGAGTGCGAGGTTGGGGTGCAGGAGGCTGGTATGGTTCCAGCGGGTGGTGTGGACCCTGGTGTAGACCCTGTTGTAAGGGTGGGGGCCAGTACAGGGACCTTGGTTCCTGCTTCGGATGCCTCGCCCACGTCCGTTTGTTCCGGTTCCCCATGGAGGGTGGTTCACCCCTGCCGAGGATGTTAGTGTGCATAGTGGGTTTGTGTTGGTCCTGATGAAGAATACTCGTAATTCCAAGTGATGATGGCTATGATACTGTCATACAGTTGTCAGAAGTCAACTATAGTAACAAAGACATTGCTATAGCTAACCTCTACTATAAACTGAGAGCAATACCTACACCAGAAACAACACTTGAAGCTCTTCAAGAATTTAGACTCCAAATGGAGTCTCTAGTCAAAGCATTTGCTGCCAAGGCAGATGTACCTAGGGCAGAATGGGTGTTAAAATTAGAGAGTCAGATAAAATTCTCCAAAGAAATTCTAGCCTCCATCTGTTCTCATTATCGGGGCAGACATACTCACCCTGGATAAAATATTTGATGGGTTGAGGATGACGGTGAACCGAATGAGAGCACACGAGACAACAGTACCAACAACGAGTTCTTCAACTGACAAGTCTATACCGACGAAGTCCGTGGAGGACTCAACTAATAATAATAAACCCGAGAGTACAACAAGTACTCCAACTAAACCTAAACAACCTATTCCCACACTAAAGTGGAAAAATGGCAGTGTGGGAACTTACACAGTGTGACACTCCAAGCCTACAGTTACTGTGCCACCCAAGGCGGTGACTCCAAGAGGTGCTGTAGGAGGGAGGACATGTTTTTTCTGTTAAGAGGAACATTCCATTTACCACTGCAGCAAATATCCTGATCGTGACACCTGTGTCAAATGATTCAAAGAGCTGCTACATTGCACGAGATGCCTCAGGAAACACAACACCAATGAAGGTGACCCAACTACACACCTGCAAAAGATGTAGCAATGATCAGCACCATGCAGCATTGTGCAGAGACACGAAATGTCTACAAATCCCCAAGGTGGAAGAAAACTTACCTTTTGCAGTACAGTACTGCAAGGTGCAACAAAATATCAGTGTACTATCAGCAAAGTCAAGAAATAATGCGACTTTGCCTACTGCCCAACTTACCATCAAATCTAAAGGGGATATGGTTCAAACCCGCGGGTGGTTTGACCAAGGGTCCTAAAGAACATTTGTCACTAAACAGGTGGCAGATGATTTAAAGTTAAAGCCTGTCACCAGGTGACATTAAATATATTAGCTTTCCTGGTAGATACAGGCCCTAAAGTCTACCAAGTGGTGCAACCATTAGTACGTTTAGGCTACTATGTCCATCGAGTACAAGCCATCGTGGTGGATTCCGTTCCAACAGATCTACAAGTAAAGGGTCTAAAAGCTACTGCCACATTCCTAAGAAAAGAAGGAATCAGATTGGCAGACAAAATTAAATCTGATCACCTCTCAGACACAGGAATCCTGGTAGGTGCAGATTACTACTACAAATACATCATTAGTCCAACCAAATATCAGAGAATAATCCTGTTGAATTCTGCAGGAGGTCAGTTGCTCACAGGCCCAGTATTAAGCCTGTGCAGGCTTATGCCTGCAAATAAATCATTCAGGTAGAAAAAAAAATTGTCAGTTGATAATAAAATTTCAGTGAAAAATACTAGGGAATGCAGCTGACCACATATCAACAGAGGTTGACGTTGATATCATTTACAGCTGAAGATGAGTTTATGAGGCTTCAGTAGCAAAAGTCACTGCGACCAATGTCACTGATCCCACTGCAGTCTCAGAACCATCCTTGACTTTAAAGATTGAATACATTCCATCCTCTGAATCAATTCAATCAAACAAATTACTAAATTTAACAGCAAAATAAACTCTAACAAATTATACAAATTAGGGAACATAACTGAATATCCAAATCCGATGATTGAATTTGATACAATTATTATTTAGTGAAGATGTATTCTATGGGCCTCAGTGGTTAATCAGTGACCAGTAGCCTAAACAAGCTGCAAATCACTGCAACTAATGTCACTGATTTCACTGCAGTGCAGGAGCATACTTGACTATAATAATTGATCTCATTCAGTCCTCCAGATATAATAAAATATAATTAGGCTAGAAATATAGTCTCACAAGATTTAGCAGGAAATGGAGCGTCTAAAGACTTCACACCTCTGCAACTCTAGTATGATACATCCGTCCTGTACAAACTGATGAACAAGTGTGTCATATTACTAACAACTAGCATCAAAATTAATCTAATAATTTCGAGGTGTATCAGTGTTCATCAGTTCTAAACATTGAACTCTGACCTGTGTTTCTTCACCCCCGGAATTATGTCGAAGAAAACCTGACCTACTTTAATATTCCTAGATGCAATATGCAGATAATTGTACTGCTATTATTGTACTAACCTATTAACCAATACAAACACAAACTAATTTAATAACTTGTTCAAAGAAAATGAGATCATAATGGAATTTTCCTTTAAACATGGGATATACTTTGTCACGTTACAACAAAATATATTAATAAAATACTAATAATCACTAAAAACTCTCAGTCCAGTGTTAAAATTAATAAAAAAAACTGTTCTCTGTGACTGGATCAAATAAATTTACCAATAAAATCAACGCCTCCCTACCTTTGGCCATATATAAACAGAAACTGAATTGGTTCCAATAACGTGTCTGAGCCAGGGAAAGAGGGTGGTGATTGAGGAAAGAACACTGCTCTCGTGAGGTAGCAAAAGAAGCAGCTACGTTTATACTCGTGAACCCGAGCCCTCTAGACGCTCTTGAGCAGTCGTGACCTCAAATAATGGGAGTGCCTCGTTTCCTGTTATGTAAAAACTAAGATTTTATTGCAGGGCCCTAGAATATTATTTAAATGCAACCAGTGATGAGGCAGGTAAACACCTAAATCAGGGTGAACCTCTCACAATCTAGAAATATTCATAATAACAATAATAATTTATATGTGCCATTTCTGGGCAGGAAGTAGAGTTGCAATTGTTAGATTGTATTCTTCCGGCAGATCTGTGGTCACATAGGAATTAAGCGTCAGCAACCTGTCGCCACGAGGGAACAGACGTCATTGCCTCGAGGTCTATACCTGGCTGACTGCTCACGTGTCCCTATAATAACCATTCTGAAGCCTTCAAACAGCTAAGGCCTTTGTGTACAAACTAACCTTAGAAGAAATTTCCTGTCAACCGATAAATTCTCGATTGATAGTCTACTATAATTAATTAACCCCCAAGTTGAGCTGGGATATGACTTGTGGGAGATTTTAAAATCATACAGTTCGCTCAATTAAACATACAGTCCACTAAGCTATCGAAAAAATTAATAATGAAATCAATTATACACCATAATTATAATTACATTAAATAGATTAATTAATTAACTAATAATTAAAATTGATTAGAGAATATCCCACGAGTCAGAAATCCCCACAAACCTCACTTGTGCACCTGCAGGGATCATGCCCAAATCTTCAGCACCTGTTGCAGAGGCGAGGAGAGGGGACGTACTCCTGAATGGAGCATCTGGCACCAGCAACGATGTCGGAAGAGGGAAGGGACCTACTATCAAACGTGACTTTCACAACGCATACTGTTGACGACGATCATGAGGGGGACGAGTGAATGTGTCTATCTGGAGGATAAAATGGCCTTGGCCCTCAAGGATATATTTAATATCCTCGTGGCAGTCTTTCAGTTCCCTATCAGAGTTGCAACATGGTGCTGGAGAAGAATTGTGCCAGTGCTGGCATTTAACCGGACATTTGTTGAGCTCCGAACCGGTGTCTCTCTAATGCAGGACAACGAAGCCAAGCAGTCAGCCGCTTCTTGAGAAGGGGCTGCAACAACACGTGTACCAATATGGGTGGGGATAAAAGTGACAAAGGTATCCACCAAATCAACTAGGTGTTTGTGGAGGAATATTCCATCAGGACGAGTAGGATACACATGACTGAGATCAAAATACTTAGTCCACGTAGCAGAAGCCTGGAATGTAGTAGATTGGAAAGGAATCGTGCACGTGTAAGGGCAGAGGTGATGTCGCGAAGCACTCCCAGTAAGAGAGGGGGGGGGGTAAAGGGCACACTTGTTACAATGAGAGATGAAGCCATTCCAGGTGATGAGGTGGTCACCATTGGGGGCTTGGGGCACAACCCTACCACAGAGGTGGGAGGTGAGCAAAGAGTCAGCAGGGAGAATCAGAGCAGCAGCTTGGTCTGGGCCCAATGTAGCGGGGGTCTACAGAGCCCGGCATTCCAGCACAGTCCAACTCGGGGGCCTGGTCGCCTACCCCACAAGTTTGAGAAGTTAAATATGCTTCAGAAGATGTAATAAAAACGAAGAGGTAGAAAATTCATCCAACCATAAGTCCCCTCTCCACCAAGGTTATCTTGAGGTTATCTTGAGATGATTTCGGGGCTTTAGTGTCCCCGCGGCCCTTTCCTCGACCAGGCCTCCACCCCCAGGAAGCAGGCCGTGACAGCTGACTAACACCCAGGTACCTGTTTTACTGCTAGGTAACAGGGGCACAGGGTGAAAGAAACTCTGCCCATTGTTTCTCGCCGGCGCCCGGGATCGAACCCGGGACCACAGGATCACAAGTCCAGTGTGCTGTCCGCTCGGCCGACCGACCAAGGAGCCACAATTAGAGAATACGACAGCTGACAAGCATATAACCACAATGCAGCCCAGGGGTGCATCATGGTTATACACCCTGCAATCGTCACCCTAAGAAACGTCAGTCCGTCGAGATGGCTGAGCAACGAAGTGAAAGTATGACAATAAAAGTATCCCCTCACTCGACAACGTTAGGTGCCACAGTTCTACGGGTGAGAGAGTGTGCCTCCCCAAACACGTGGCGTCAGAACAGAAAAAGACACCGGAAAGAATATTCAAGATTGGCAAAAAGTCGGCAGGAGGTGGGGAGGAAAAAGGAAACATGAGGAAGATTAAAAAGCAACCAGCAAAACTTGTGAGGAAAGCACCAGGAGCATAAGGCTTCAAAAGGACAGAGGACAAACTGTCCCAAAGAGCCTCAAACACCGGCAGCCGCCCACCAAGACCCATTACGACGGCAACGGACTGGAAAGAGAGGGAGAGTCACTCAGAAAAGATACCGGCTTGAATCAATAACTTGGTATCATAGGGTCGGACAGGCAGTTCATTTCTCTATGGGTTAAGTACCTAGTACGGCCATATAACACGTGCAACGTCGGCCTGAGGTGACCATACTGTACATCTGTCTTAACTGAGTTCTCTGGGAATCCCTGAGGACTCAGTAGAATTCTGGGTTGGTCAACTTGTGTACCACGGTGGCCGGGTCAGTTTTTCAGGTGTCTGGGAATCACAAGGTCCTTCCATTGTTTCAAAATGATTGTTATTGATATATCAAGCTGTTGTGATTTCATTGACATTTGCAATGTTGTAAGGCACCATGAAGAGGTTGCTGCAAGTCGCACTCTACCTTACTGGTGAAGTGCTTCACCTCACCCATAAGTTCATACTCAGCTGCACTCTTCGTTATTAGTGATGTGCTTCACCTCACCCATGGGTCCAAACTCAGCTGCACTCTTCCTTACTAGTCAAGTGCTTCACTTCCCCCATGGGTCTATACTCAGCTGCACTCTTCCTTACTAGTCAAGTGCTTCACCTCACCCATGGGTCCATACTCAGCTGCACTCTTCCTTACTATTCAAGTGCTTCACCTCACCCATGGGTCCATACTCAGCTGCACTCTTCCTTACTAGTCAAGTGCTTCACCTCACCCATGGGTCCATACTCAGCTGCCCTAAAATTGAAGCCACTTGTACTCTGCCTTTGATGATGTTGACAAGAAACCTTGAATTGTATGCGGTACCAGGGTTGGGTCACACAGGATGCGTTACCAGGGCTAGGTCACACAGGATGCGTTACCAGGGCTAGGTGGCACAGGACGCGTTACCAGGGCTAGGTGGCACAGGACGCGTTACCAGGGCTAGGTGGCACAGGATGCGTTACCAGGGCTAGCTCACACAGGACGCGTTACCAGAGCTAGGTCACACAAGACGCGTTACCAGGGCTAGCTCACACAGGACGCGTTACCAGGGCTAGGTGGCACAGGATGCGTTACCAGGGCTAGGTCACACAGGATGCGTTACCAGGGCTAGGTGGCACAGGATGCGTTACCAGAGCTAGGTCACACAGGATGCGTTACCAGGGCTAGGTGGCACAGGATGCGTTACCAGAGCTAGGTCACACAGGATGCGTTACCAGAGCTAGGTCACACAGGATGCGTTACCAGAGCTAGGTCACACAGGATGCGTTTCCATGGCTAGGTGGCACAGGATGCGTTACCAGGGCTAGGTGGCACAGGACGCGTTACCAGGGCTAGGTGGCACAGGACGCGTTACCAGGGCAAGGTGGCACAGGATGCGTTACCAGAGCTAGGTCACACAGGATGCGTTACCAGAGCTAGGTCACACAGGATGCGTTACCAGGGCTAGGTGGCACAGGATGCGTTACCAGGGCTAGGTGGCACAAGACGCGTTACCAGGGCAAGGTGGCACAGGACGCGTTACCAGGGCTAGGTGGCACAGGATGCGTTACCAGAGCTAGGTCACACAGGATGCGTTACCAGAGCTAGGTCACACAGGATGCGTTACCAGGGCTAGGTGGCACAGGATGCGTTACCAGGGCTCGGAAACACTCGTCTTGTGATCTGGGCGCATTTTTTATGGAATCCTCGTGCATGCTCGGGTTGCAATAAGCCTGCAATATTGAATATTGTCTTGAATGATTCCAAAGCCAAAAGCAACTAAAATCCCAATGTCCCAACCAGGATTCGAAATTACATTACCAAGGTTCACCCCACTAGCCAATACAATACAATACAAGTTCCACTTCACCAGCTGTTGACAAATTTTATAATACAACCAGTAAGGAGACTAACCTCTATATCATGGAATCTGGCGGGTAAAAAATCGTAACGCGGAAGGATGATGACCTTGTAGACGGTCCGGCGGCGGCCCAGGTCCACCAGCCACCAGGGGCGGACAGTGTTATTGGCCGAGATTGACGCACTGTAAGCAGCCTCGCTACCGTCCACGGCTAAGTAGTTATAGAAGCTGAGGAAAGGGAGAAAATGTTTCTTGATCAACTGTTCTTCAGTTTAAAATGTTGATTTTGTAACTTTAGTGGGATGATTTATCACACTCAACAACACAATTGTTAACACTCCCACCCAGCACCCACCATGCACCAGACACCCGCCCTGCAACAGGTAACACTCCCACCCAGCATCCACCATGCACCAGACACCCCCCCCCCAAGGAACAGGTAGCACCCCCACCCAGCCCACACTATGCACCAGACACCCGCCGTGCAACAGGTAACTCTCCCACCCATCACCCACCAGCACCAGACACCCGCCCTGCAGGAGGTAACACTCCCACCCACTACCACCATGCACCAGACACCAGCCCTGCAATATGTAACACTCCCGCCCACCACCCACCATGCAATAGACACCCGCCCACCCTGCAACAGGTAACACTCCCACCCAGCACCCACCATGCACCAGAAACCCGTCAAGCAATAGGTAACTCTCCCACTCAGCACCCACCATGCACCAGACACCCACCCTGCAATAGGTAACACTCCCACCCAATACCACCATGCACCAGACACCCACCCTGCAGGAGGTAACACTTCTTCCCACCACCCACCATGCACCAGACACCCACCCTGCAACAGGTAACACACCCACCCAGCACCCAGCATGCACAAGACACCCACCCTGCAGGTGGTAATACTCCTGCCCACCACCCACCATGCACCAGACACCCACCCTGCAACAAGTAACCCTCCCACCCAGCACCCACAATGCACTAGACACCCACCCTGCATCAGGTAACACTAACACCCAACGCCCACCATGCACCAGATACCCACCCACAATGCAACTGGCAACACTAACACCCACCACCCATTATGCACCAGACACCCACCTTGCACCAGGTAACTCTCCCACCCACCACCCAGCACCCACCATGTACCAGACACCCGCCCACCCTGCAACAGGTAACACTCCCGCCCACGACCCACCATGCACCAGACATCCGTAATGCAACAGGTAACACTCCCACCCAGCACCCATCATGCACCAAACACCCACCCACACTGTAGGACAGGTTCACAGAGAATGACAAAGAGATGTGTGAAGAACTCAACAAAAGGTTCCAGGAGGTCTTTACAATAGAACAGGGAGAAGTCACGGTGCTAAGAGAGGTGGCAGCAAACCAGGTGACCTTGGAAAAGTTCGAAATTACAAGAGATGAGGTCAAGAAGCACCTATTGGAGCTGGATGTGAGAAAAGTTGTTGGGCCGGATGGAATCTCACCATGGGTATTGAAAGAGTGTGCAGGAGCACTTAGCTTGCCAGTCTCCATAGTGTATAGTAGGTCACTGGAAATGGGAGACCTACCAGAAGTATGGAAGACTGCTAATGTAGTACCAATATTTAAAAAGGGTGACAGACAAGAGGCACTGAACTACAGGCCAGTGTCCTTAACTTGTATACCATGCAAGGTGATGGAGAAGATTGTGAGAAAAAACCTAGTAACACATCTGGAGAGAAGAGATTTCGTGACAACCCATCAACATGGGTTCAGGGAGGGTAAATCTTGCCTTACAGGCTTGATAGAATTCTATGATCAGGTGACAAAGATTAAGCAAGAAAGAGAAGGATAGGCGGACTGCATTTTTTTGGACTGTCGGAAAGCCTTTGACACAGTACCCCATAAAAGGTTGATGCATAAGCTGGAGAAACAGGCAGGAGTAACTGGTAGGGCGCTCTAGTGGATAAGGGAGTACCTAAGCAATAGGAAGCAGAGAGTTATAGTGAGGGGTGAGACCTCAGAATGGCGGGAAGTCACCAGTGGAGTCCCACAGGGCTCTGTGCTTGGACCTATCCTGTTTCTGATATACGTAAATGATCTAACAGAGGGTATAGACTCATTCCTCTCAATGTTTGCTGACGACGCCAAAATTATGAGAAGGATTAAGACAGAGGAGGACAGCTTGAGGCTTCAAGAAGACCTGGACAAGCTGCAGGAATGGTCGAACAAATGGATGTTAGAGTTTAACCCAAGCAAATGTAATGTAATGAAGATAGGAGTAGGAAGCAGGAGACCAGATACAAGGTATCACTTGAGAGATGAAATACTTCAAGAGTCAGAGAGAGAGAAAGACCTGGGGGTTGATATCACGCCAGACCTGTCCCCTGAAGCTCATATCAAGAGGATAACATCAGCAGCATATTCCAGGTTGGCTATCATAAGAACGGCCTTTAGAAACTTGTGTAAGGAATCTTTCAGAACATTATATACCACATATGTCATACCAATCCTGCAGTATGCGCTCCAGCATGGAGTCCATATCTAGTCAAGCATAAGACTAAACTGGAAAAGGTTCAAAGGTTTGCCACCAGACTAGTACCCGAGCTGAGAGGTATGAGCTACGAGGAGAGACTACGGGAATTGAACCTCACTTCGTTGGAAGACAGAAGAGTTAGGGTGGACATGATCACCACATTCAAGATTCTCAAGGGAATCGACAGGGTTGATAAAGATAGGCTATTTAACACAAGGGGCACACGCACTAGGGGACACAGGTGGAAAATGAGTTCCCAAATGAGCCACAGAGATATTAGAAAGAACTTTTTTAGTGTCAGAGTAGTTGACAAATGGAATGCATTAGAAAGTAATGTGGTGGATGCTGACTCCATACACAGTTTCAAGTGTAGATATGATAGAGCCCAATAGGCTCAGGAACCTGTACCCCTGTTGATTGACGGTTGAGAGGCGGGACCAAAGAGCCAGAGCTCAACCCCCGCAAGCACAAATAGGTGAGTACAACTAGGTGAGACACCCGTCCTGCAACAGGTAACTCTCCCACCCAGCATCCACCATGCACCAAACACACCCACCCTGCAACAGGTAACACTCCCACCCAGCACCCACCATGCAACACACATCCACCCTGCAACAGGTAACACTCCCACCCACCACCCACCATGCAACACACACCCATCCTGCAACAGGAAACACTCCCACCATGCACCAGACAACTGCCCACCCTGCAATAGGTAACACTCCCACCCACTACATCCATGAACCAGACACCCGCCCACCCTGCAACAGGTAACACTAACACCCACCACCCACCTTGCACCAGGTAATTCTCCAACCCACCACCCACCATGCACCAGACACCCGTCCACCCTGCAACAGGTAATACTCCCACCCACCACCCACAGTACACCAGACACCCTCCCCCCCATGCAGAAGGTAACACTCCTGCCAACCAACCACCATGCATCAGACACCCGCCATGCAACAGGGAACACTCCCACCCACCACACACCATGCACCAGACACCCACCCTGCAACAAGTAACACTCCTGCCCACCTCCCACCATGCACCAGACACCCGCCCACCCTGCACTTCCAGCACTTCCACTAACACGATAACATCATTTATATTTGCCAACATCCAGGGTATAAAAACACGCAAATCAACAAAGTTCACTTTATAGATGGTCTCCTTCATGAGGCAAATGCAGTGTTTGCAGCCCTAACAGAAACCCACACAAAGGACTACCATGAAGGTGAAATATGGATCTCAGAGTACAATCTTTTCAGATGTGATAGGAAACACCGGCTTCAGGGTGGGGTCAGCCTCTACATCAAAGACACACTCATCTGTACTGATCTGCTAAACACCTCAAATGATATGGTGGAAGTGCTGATAATCAAAATAGAGATTTTAAATGTAGTATTGTCCTTATATATAAGTCAACGGAGGCAAACCCTCAGCAGTTTAAAGACCCACTAATGAAAATAGTACACTGCTTGGAAAACCTCACAAATCCACCTCCGAACATCATCCTGCTTGGGGACTTCAACCTACGGCACCTGAAATGGAAGCACCTGGCTAATACAGTAATATCAGAAAGAATACCAGGAAGTAGCCTAAATGAACAGGCACATGCAAATGACCTGCTACGGATGTGCGATAGGTTTGCCTTAAACCAGCAAATAGTAGAACCAACTAGGAAGGAAAACACGCTGGATCTCATTTTCAATAATAATGATGAATTGATCAGGAACATAATGATTACAAATACCTGTTACTCAGATCACAACTTAATTGAAGTTATGACAACCATGGGGAGTAGACCTTCAAAACCAGTCCAGATTCCCGGTGGAGAAGATTTCAGCAAATTCAACTTCAATAATAAATAGATACACTGGGAGCAAATAAACCAGGACTTCACAGAAATAAACTGGGAAGAACAGCTAGAAAATGCAAACCTGAACCAGTGCCTGGAAAAAATAAGCTCAGTAGCACCAAAAAATATGTTCAAACCGCATACCTCTAAGAAAAAAGAGGAAGAGATGCAGATTGGAACGGGAACGTCGTTCCCTATATAGGCGAAGAAAACGAATCGCGGAAAAACTTGAGAGTCGCACCCTATCTCAAGAACGGCGAAGAAGGTTAGATAGAGAAATAGAAACAATCGAACGGAAGCTACAAGAATCATACAAAACCCAGGAGAGGCAAAGAGAGCAAAAGGCCATCAGTGAAATAGAGAGAAATCCGAAATATTTTTTCTCCTATGCAAAATGAAGATAAAAAACCACATCTAATATCGGGCCCCTGCGAAAGGGAGATGGAACTTTCACCGATAACAACAAGAAATGAGCGAGCTACTGAGGAAGCAGTACGACTCTGTTTTCAGCGAGCCATTAAACGCACTAAAGATTGATAACCCATATGAATTTTTCATGGATATGATACCAACATCAAATCATATATCAGACGTCACCTTATCCCCACTGGATTTTGAAGAAGCCATAAACAGTATGCCTATGCACTCTGCACCAGGCCCGGATTCCTGGAACTCCATATTCATAAAGAACTGTAAAAAAACACTATCGCAGGCCCTCCACATTCTGTGGAGACAAAGCCTAGATACTGGCGTTATTCCTGACATACTAAAAACAGCAGAGATAGCACAACTTCATAAAGGAGGAAATAAGGCAGAGGCAAAAAATTACAGACCGATAGCACTAACATCGCACATCATAAAAATTTTTGAGAGAGTGCTAAGAAGTAAGATCACAAAATACATGGAATCACAGCATCTCCATAACCCCGGACAACATGGTTTCAGAACAGGGCGCTCTTGCCTGTCGCAGTTGCTGGACCACTATGATATGGCATTAGATGCTACGGAAGACAAACAAAACGTTGATGTAATTTACACAGATTTCGCAAAAGCTTTTGATAAATGTGACCATGGTGTTATTGCACATAAAATGCGTTCAAAAGGAATTACCGGAAAAATAGGCAGATGGATCTACAATTTCCTGACCAACAGAACCCAATGTGTAATAGTCAACAAAATAAAATCCAGCCCATCAACCGTGAAGAGCTCAGTCCCTCAGGGTACTTTGCTTGCTCCAGTACTTTTTCTCATCCTCATATCGGACATAGACAAGAACACAACCTATAGCACTGTATCATCCTTTGCAGATGACACTAGGATCTTCATGAGAGTAGGCAACATAGAGGACACGGCGAACCTCCAGTCAGATGTAGATCAGGTCTTTCTATGGGCTACAGAAAATAATATGGTGTTTAACGAAGATAAGTTCCAGATCATGCGCTATGGAAAAAATGAAAATATAAAAACGGAAACCACGTACAAAACTCAGGCAAATCATAACATAGAACGAAAAGGCAATGTAAAGGATCTGGGTGTACTCATGTCGGAAGACCTTACCTTTAAAGAACACAATAAAGTAGCCGTCACAACTGCAAGAAAAATGACAGGTTGGATAACAAGAACTTTTCACACTAGAGATGCTATACCGATAATGATACTTTTCAAAACGCTTGTGCTCCCTAGAGTGGAGTACTGCTGCACAATGACAGCACCTTTCAAAGCTGGAGAAATTGCTGACCTGGAGAGCGTGCAGAGATCCTTTACTGCTAAAATCCACTCAGTAAAACATCTAAACTATTGGGACCGACTAAAGAGCCTAAAACTGTACTCCCTTGAGCGCAGGCGGGAGAGGTACATAATAATTTACACGTGGAAAATATTAGAGGGGCTGGTCCCAAACCTGCACACAGAATTAACATCACATGAGACCAGAAGACATGGCAGGATGTGCAGAATACCCCCGTTGAAGAGCAGAGGTGCAACAGGTACTCTGAGAGAGAACTCTATCAACATCAGAGGTCCGAGACTGTTCAACACGCTTCCACTACACATAAGGGGCATAACTGGCCGACTCCTCACAGTGTTCAAGAGAGAACTGGATAAGCACCTCCAAAGGATACCTGATCAACCAGGCTGTGACTCATACGTCAGGCTGCGAGCAGCCGCGTCCAACAGCCTGGTTGATCAGTCCGGCAACCAGGAGGCCTGGTCGACGACCGGGCCGCGGGGACGCTAAGCTCCGGAAGCACCTCAAGGTAACCTCAAGGTATCCCTGCATGTGGTAACATTCCCACCCAGCACCCACCATGCAACAGACATCCGCCCACCCTGCAACAGGTAACACTCCCACCCAGCACCCACCATGCACCAGACACCCAACCACCCTGCAACAAGTAACACTCTCACCCAGCACCCACCATGCACAAGGCACCAACCCTCCCTGCAACAGGTAACACTCCCACCCTTCACCCGCCATGCACCAGACACCCGCCCACCCTGCAACCGGTAACACTAACACCCACCACCAACCATGCACCAGACACCCGCCCCGCAGCAGGTAACACTCCCACCCACCACCCACAATGCCCCAGACCCCCACCCTGCAACAGGAAAAGCTCCCATCCACCACCCACCGTGCTCCAGATACCCGCCTTGCAACAGGCAACACTCCCGTCCAGCACCCATTTTGCACCAGTCACCCCCCCCACCCTGCAACAGGTAACACTCCCACCCACCACCCACCATGCACCAGACACACACCCTGCAACAGGTAATACTCCCACCCCAACCCGTCCTCTTAAAAATAACGTCACTTTTGGCTCGTATGCGCACTATGGCCAAATTTGGACGTAATTTGAAATGAAATCCACTCACAAAATTGACGTACTGTTCCGTTTTCTGTTTGAGTCGTCCGGCCCTCCTCAGACAGCTTAGAAGAGGAACTTTCAATTTACGTTTTTCATAACGTTTTGAAACTTTATGAGAATTTCCTGCCCACCTAACCTATCAGATGACCCTTAACTTACTGTTGTTGAAAAAAAAAATCCCAAATTTATTTTCAATTTATTTTAATTTTCAAATTACGTCCATATTCGGCCATACGGACAAACGGCCAAAACCGACGTTCTTTTTAAGAGGACAGGTTGCACACCCACCACCCACCACCCACCATGCACCAGACACCCGCACGCCATTCAACAGATAACATTCCCACCCAGAACCCACCATGAACCTGACACCCACCCACTCTGCAACAGGTAACACTCCAACCCTGCACCTTTCGTGCACCAGACATCAGCCCACCCTGCTACAGCTAACATTCCCACCTAGCACCCACCATGCAGCAGACACCTGCCCTGCATCAGGTAACACTCCCGCCCACCACCCACAATGCAGCAGACACCCGCCCTGCAACAGGTAGCACTCTCACCCACCACCCGCCATGCACCAGACACCCGCCCACCCTGCAACAGGTAACACTCCCGCCCACCACCCACCATGCACCAGACACCCGCCATGGAATAGGTAACACTCCCACCCACCACCTACCATGCACCAGACACCCACCCTGCATCAGGTAACACTCCCACACAGCACCCACCATGCACTAGACACCTACCCTGCAACAGGTAACACTCCACCCAGCATCCTCCATGCACCAGACACCCACCCTGCATCAGGTAACACTCCCACACAGCACCCACTATGCACTAGACACCCGCCCACCCTGCAACAGGTAACACCCACTCCCACCCTCCATGCTCCAGACACCACCTCTACAACAGGAAAAACTCCCATCCACCAACCACCATGCACCAGACATCCGCCCACCCTGCAACAAGTAACACTCCCACCCAGCATCCACCATGCACCAGACACCCACCCTGCAACAAGTAACACTCCCACCCAGCATCCACCATGCACCAGACACCCACCCTGCAACAGGTAACACCCACTCCCACCCTCCATGCTCCAGACACCCTACCTGCAACAGGTAACACTCTCGTCCAACAGCCAACAAGCAACAGACATCCACCCATCCTGCAACAAGTAACACTAACACCCACCACCTAACATGCACCAAACACCCGCCCACCTTGCAACAGGTAATACAAACACCCACCACCCACCATGCACCAGACACCCGCCCTGCAACAGGTAACACTCCCACCCACCATACACTGGACACCCGCCCACCCTGCAACAGATAATACTCCCACCCAGCACCTACCATGCACCAGTTACCCACCCACCCCGCAACAGGTAACACTCCCACCCAGCACTCATAATGCACCAGACACCCGCCCACTTTGCAACAGGTAACACTCCCGCCCACGACCCACCATTCACCAGACACCCACCCTGCAACAGGTAGCACTCTCACCCACCACCCATCATGCACCAGACACCCGCCCACACTGCAACAGGTAACACTCCCACCCTTCACCCATCATGCACCAAACACCCACCCATACTGCAGGACAGGTACACAGAGAATGACAAAGAGGTGTGTGAAGAACTCAACAAAAGGTTCCAGGAGGTCTTTACAATAGAACAGGGAGACGTCACGGTGCTAGGAGAGGTGGCAGCAAACCAGTTGACCTTGGAAAAGTTCGAAATTACAAGAGATGAGGTCAAGAAGCACCTATTGGAGCTGGATGTGAGAAAAGTTGTTGGGCCGGATGGAATCTCACCATGGGTATTGAAAGAG
This sequence comes from Procambarus clarkii, assembly GCF_040958095.1. Lineage (NCBI taxonomy): Eukaryota > Metazoa > Arthropoda > Malacostraca > Decapoda > Cambaridae > Procambarus > Procambarus clarkii. Next base: position 10,614,391 of record NC_091219.1, read on the forward strand.
TGTGCAGGAGCACTTAGCTTGCCACTCTCCATAGTGTATAGTAGGTCACTGGAAACGGGAGACCTACCAGAAGTATGGAAGACTGCTAATGTAGTACCAATATTTAAAAAGGGTGACAGTCAAGAGGCACTGAACTACAGGCCAGTGTCCTTAACTTGTATACCATGCAAGGTGATGGAGAAGATTGTGAGAAAAAACCTAGTAACACATCTGGAGAGAAGAGACTTCGTGACAACCCATCAACATGGGTTCAGGGAGGGTAAATCTTGCCTTACAGGCTTGATAGAATTCTATGATCAGGTGACAAAGATTAAGCAAGAAAGAGAAGGATAGGCGGACTGCATTTTTTTGGACTGTCGGAAAGCCTTTGACACAGTACCCCATAAAAGGTTGATGCATAAGCTGGAGAAACAGGCAGGAGTAACTGGTAGGGCGCTCCAGTGGATAAGGGAGTACCTAAGCAATAGGAAGCATAGAGTTATAATGAGGGGTGAGACCTCAGAATGGCGGGAAGTCACCAGTGGAGTCCCACAGGACTCTGTGCGTGGACCTATCCTGTTTCTGATATACGTAAATGATCTCCCAGAGGGTATAGACTCATTCCTCTCAATGTTTGCTGACGACGCCAAAATTATGAAAAGGATTAAGACAGAGGAGGACAGCTTGAGGCTTCAAGAAGACCTGGACAAGCTGCAGGAATGGTCGAACAAATGGATGTTAGAGTTTAACCCAAGCAAATGTAATGTAATGAAGATAGGAGTAGGAAGCAGGAGACCAGATACAAGGTATTACTTGGGAGATGAAATACTTCAAGAGTCAGAGAGAGAGAAAGACCTGGGGGTTTATATCACGCCAGACCTGTCCCCTGAAGCTCATATCAAGAGGATAACATCAGCAGCATATGCCAGGTTGGCTAACATAAGAACGGCCTTTAGAAACTTGTGTAAGGAATCTTTCAGAACATTATATACCACTTATGTCAGACCAATCGTGCAGTATGCGGCTCCAGCATGGAGTCCATATCTAGTCAAGCATAAGACTAAACTGGAAAAGGTTCAAAAGTTTGCCACCAGACTAGTACCCGAGCTGAGAGGTATGAGCTACGAGGAGAGACTACGGGAATTGAACCTCACTTCGTTGGAAGACAGAAGAGTTAGGGGGGACATGATCACCACATTCAAGATTCTCAAGGGAATCGACAGGGTTGATAAAGATAGGCTATTTAACACAAGGGGCACACGCACTAGGGGACACAGGTGGAAACTGAGTGCCCAAATGAGCCACAGAGATATTAGAAAGAACTTTTTTAGTGTCAGAGTGGTTGACAAATGGAATGCATTAGGAAGCAATGTGGTGGAGGCTGACTCCGTACGCAGTTTCAAGTGTAGATATGATAGAGCCCAATAGGCTCAGGAACCTGTACCCCTGTTGATTGAAGGTTGAGAGGCGGGACCAAAGAGCCAGAGCTCAACCCCCGCAAGCACAAATAGGTGAGTACAACTAGGTGAGTACTCCTGCCCAGCACCCACCATGCACCAGACACCCGCCCACCCTGCAATAGATAACACTCCCGCCCTACAACAGGTAACACTCCCACCCAGCTCCAGACACCCACCCTGCAACAGGTAACACTCCCGCCCAGCACCAGACACCCACCCTGCAACAGGTAACACTCCCACCCAGCTCCAGACACCCACCCTGCAACAGGTAACACTCCCACCCAGCACCCACCATGCACCAGACACCCACCCTGCAACAGGTAACACTCCCACCCAGCACCAGACACCCACCCTGCAACAGGTAACACTCCCACCCAGCTCCAGACACCCACCCTGCAACAGGTAACACTCCCACCCAGCTCCAGACACCCACCCTGCAACAGGTAACACTCCCACCCAGCTCCAGACACCCACCCTGCAACAGGTAACACTCCCACCCAGCTCCAGACACCCACCCTGCAACAGGTAACACTCCCACCATGCACCAGACACCCACCCTGCAACAGGTAACACTCCCACCCAGCACCAGACACCCACCCTGCAACAGGTAACACTCCCACCCACCTCCAGACACCCACCCTGCAACAGGTAATACTCCCACCCAGCTCCAGACACCCACCCTGCAACAGGTAACACTCCCACCCAGCTCCAGACACCCACCCTGCAACAGGTAACACTCCCACCCAGCACCAGACACCCACCCTGCAACAGGTAACACTCCCACCCACCACCCACCTTGCACCAGACACCCACCCTGCAACAGGTAACACTCCCACCCACCACCCACCTTGCACCAGACACCCACCCTGCAACAGGTAACACTCCCACCCACCACCCACCTTGCACCAGACACCCACCCTGCAACAGGTAACACTCCCACCCACCACCCACCATGCACCAGGCACCCACCCTGCAACAGGTAACACTCCCACCCACCTCCCACCATGCATAAGGCACCCACCCTGCAACAGGTAACACTCCCACCCAGCACCAGACACCCACCCTGCAACAGGTAACACTCCCACCCAGCACCCACCATGCACCAGACACCCACCCTGCAACAGGTAACACTCCCACCCACCACCCACCAGGCACCCACCCTGCAACAGGTAACACTCCCACCCACCACCCACCATGCACCAGGCACCCATCCTGCAACAGGTAACACTCCCACCCAGCACCAGACACCCACCCAGCACCAGACACCCACCCTGCAACAGGTAACACTCCCACCCAGCACCCACCATGCACCAGACACCCACCCTGCAACAGGTAACACTCCCACCCACCACCCACCAGGCACCCACCCTGCAACAGGTAACACTCCCACCCACCATGCACCAGGCACCCACCCTGCAACAGGTAACACTCCCACCCAGCAACAGACACCCACCCTGCAACAGGTAACACTCCCACCATGCACCCACCATGCACCACCCCTTTTCAGAGCCCATTACTTTGTGTTTGTGTGTATAACGTGCACTTCAATATCAAAGCAATACAAAGTAGCTTTCTAAAGTTATCACATATTCAATTTTGACTTGCAAAAAAGTCACCCTTGTGAAGGAAAGTTGTTCAATAACAAAGAGTATAATAACCATTTACTATTTAGAAATTTTAATAATTTACCACTTAATAGTATAAAATAATTACAATTTACCCGTGCCATTCAGGAGAAGCGTAAGTTGTTTTATTATTGGCGACTTCCTCAAGGTTTTCTGGATTAGGAGACTTGACGTAGGCAGCAGAGGTGGAGTTGTAACCCGCGCCCTCTCCCACCACAGTACACCGTTTGTGCGCTCCTGACAAGTTCAACACTCATCATTATCATGTCAAGTAATGTGGTCAAACAATAAAGTACAAAAAAAGCCTTGTTGTTGTTGCAAAAAACAGTTTGCAATGGAACAAAGTTAAAAATGGTTCACCGAGATGCGCTGTTGAAAGAGTGTAATAACGGAACTCCTTAAGATTCGTATGACCCATTATTTTCATACGAATGGCCAAGAGTTCAATTATATCATATATAATCGGTCACTCTGATCACTAGCTATTTACGTTATATACAGAAAATCAACTAATCGACGAGCTTCAAATATCTAAACCTCACCCCCGTGGCCTCCTAGGAGAGCAGAACATGTGGTTTGTCACAAATGAGTAACATTTAAAGTATTTATTTAGGAAAGAAATGATTAACATGTTTAAAGTGACAGCAGAGAGACTGGACGTACTTGTGATGATATTAAAATGTGCTACATTTTACAAATATGTTTGGGTTAATTAGTCACCTTAACTCTAAGAAACAGGAATTAAAGAGAGCCATGTTCAGATGACATCCAAATAAACCGATCCCTAGGCGATGACCCACACAACCTTCTGGTTGTGCTCACGATATTCTCTAACACATGTCCTACTGGCAGAGTCCCTGAGGCCACTAGACCTCTCATTTTCGGGGCGGCCATCTGTGCTTAAGTAAGTAAGATGTGGGACTCAGGACCATAATAACAGCCACTGACCACCAGTAGCTACGGCTTGTAGCTATGGCTACGAAGAGATCAGTCAACCAAATAGCAACCATCAGTCTAAAGTCTAATCATCGTGGGCTTGGATCCCTCTAGGCCATGAAGCTGCAGCACACGCACATCAAGTATTGCATAAATTACCAATTTCACAAACAGAAAAACACTTGCTTAGCTTTCTTTCAAAAATGCGTCAATCAAGTCAGAACAGATGTTGTCCTCAGAGCCGTTTATAGCCATAAACGTCTCTTTGTTTATTCATCTTATCACCTGAATCACCTGTATTGCAGAGGAACTGCCTGTTCCTCCCACCTTACACGTCTTCATACTGGAAGTCCGCCTCCATGACAGCAAGACAAGTCATCTGACCTGCCACACACTACCACCCAGTACCCCCATGACCTGGTACTGGTCGTTGGCAGGAGAGGTGTCTCCGCTAACCAGTAACCAGAAGTTTGCCTTCTGCAAACAAGCAGTTTGCAGACTTAAACTATCAATTGTACAGCCTCTACACAAAGGAGCCGCCATCTGCAAACTAGCCGTTTACAACAACTGCTTGTTATCAACTGCGTTGACACCGGCAGTGACGTCATCACTGCCAGGTCAAATAAAGGGTACCGCCACCCTGGGAGGGAAGGGGCACATCTCCCGTCACGCAGGGTGCAGTCGCACCTCCGCAGAGCTCCAGTATCATCTATTGATGCTGGTGATGGCTCAAACGGGCCACCACTTACGGGCTATTCATGTCCGTGCCACCTTTTGGGTGGCTTAATCTTCATCAATCATTCTGGGAGGGAATTACGGGCTATTCAGGCCTGTGCCACCTCTTGGGTGGCTTAATCTTCATCAATAGAACACCTGGGGAGGCAGTTTCTCTCTTAGTGCCCTGGGATCACCTTGACCTTTCTTACCCGTTGTCTAGTCTACCAGCCTACGTCGTATGTCGGATGCTGTGGTGGTTTGGTGTATGTCTTCTACTCACCAGTATTTGTTTATTCAGCTTACAGTATTTCTTGCACAGTTTTTTATGTTACAGTTTTCATATTATTTTGCTTACCTTTGTAATGGTATGATCGCCAAGTGTTTTCAGCTGCCATTTTTGTTTATTAATTTTACAGTAAATTGTTTAGTTATTTATTAGATGGGTTTTTTCTTGTTTCTACCTGCGACTTACACACTTCAAGGGCCAAAGCAGCATATTTTTTATGTCTTTCTGACAGAGAGCCACACCACCTTGGCTCAGTATAGCTGCAATATTACCTCACGTCAAATCTAATCATGTATCTGTTTGACTCGAAAACAAAAGAGGCCACTAAAAATATGTCAAGCGAACTAAACATCTGATGATGGCACTCTTGACAGAATCTTTGTTACGAACTCTTCATCCGCAACCGGGTTCTTTTGAACTCTCTGATCCTTCTAAAGTCCAGAGATCCCTAACATCAGTGGAAATGCAGTGTAATCACAGGTCGCCCCAAGCTCGACCTGTGTTCACTCTCTTTGCTTCTCTGCCGTCTGCCACCAGTCACCGGCACCTCATAACTTTCCAGCACAGCTGACAAGATGATAGAAAACCGATTAATATGAGGAGTAACTGTTTTAACTCGGGACCTGGATCGTAGCTGGCGCCGAGGGTCATCACAATCTTAATCCCCTTACCCAAAATGTCGACAGTGTGATCCTCACCTCAGCTCATACTGCACCCTCAGCAGTGTCCACAGTGTGATCCTCACCTCAGCTCATAATGCACCCTCAGCAGTGTCCACAGTGTGATCCTCACCTCAGCTCATACTGCACCCTCAGCAGTGTCCACAGTGTGATCCTCACCTCAGCTCATACTGCACCCTCAGCAGTGTCCACAGTGTGATCCTCACCTCAGCTCATACTGCACCCTCAGCAGTGTCCACAGTGTGATCCTCACCTCAGCTCATACTGCACCCTCAGCAGTGTCCACAGTGTGATCCTCACCTCAGCTCACTCTGCACCCTCAGCAGTGTCGACAGTCTGATCCTCACCTCAGCTCACACTGCACCCTCAGCAGGAATTTATGAATATCCGGCCATCTTCTGAGGACCATCACTTTTGCTCTTCATACAAATATAATGCACAGTGGAGTAGTCTACTAATGCTTTGTCTCTATTTGATATGGATGGTAATGCCTTTCTATTAGGTGGACATTTTCAGCAACCTCTATAAACCTATTTGCAAATTATCGGCTGATGTAAGATAGAAACAGTTCGTATTGCTTGGCATCTTCACCTAATTTTCTTATTTTTTTTATTTAAGAAAGTGATATGCTGTTTGTTGTGGATAGATTAGGTTGATCCAGCTTCCTCGGCATTTCCCCCATTTCTGATCATCACGGGTCAAGTTTATAATACTGTAAAAATGCTGAATACCGATCCTATCCAGGCCGTGGAGTCTCTGGACGCTGGCAGCTTGTCTAACCAGGCGATGTACTTCAACCACTTTTTAGCATTTGCTACGAGGTTCAGCCCGATGTTGTCGCTGGCAGCTCGGGATGATTTAGAATCTTTCCTTATGTTAGGGTCGTCAGAAAAATGTTTATTTTTTTTATTTCACAGCTTTTTAGTACTGATTTTAAGTGTAAGACTTAAATCAGGACTTGTAGTTGTGGTTCTATGTTTATTGAATCTATTTTCCTTAATTTATGTTCAAGTTCCAGTACACTTGTCATGAGTTGATCTTCTCCCACCATATCGCCCACCCTTCGTTATAGAGGTTCCTCGCTTTGTACCACTCATTTTCATCCATTTAATTGTTATGCAATCGTGGTACACGTTCCCCTTTTGAATGCATATGTGCCACTAAAGGGACACCAATCAACCAGGAGGCATTGAGTTTCCTGGGCAGAGTAGAGACAAGATCCTTCAAGGCCACCTGGCCTACCACTCAACTTGGAACAAGGAACAAGTTCCTTCACTAATGAGGCTCGGGTACTAAGACTCCTGCACCCAGTGCTTACTGTCTGAAACTCGATCAAGCTCTGACAGAGGAGTCTAATTTGAACGTTGTCAATCGACTCTTAGGGCTGAAGCTATGGACCCCTACCCGGCTTCTTCCGTCTGGACAACAGGTGAATTCCTCGTGAAGTGTCATCGGGGGAACTCAGTAGCACACACCTGGTCACCCTCTGGCCTAACGTCTGGAATATTGTCTCTGCGAGGCTTCGCTCTCAAACTAAAATAGCCAGGCTATCCCACACACATTGAATATATATTATTTTTCCCGTGGTATCTGTATAGATACCGTGTTATTGTGAATACTCAGATTAGCTCAGCAGATAAGAAATTATAAAGTCGAAACTAGAAATATAAACACAGCAATAAAATATTAATAGGGCATTTAATAAGAAATAATCACACAAATAATCTCTCTCCCTCTGTCTCTGTTTCTCTGTGTCTCAGCCTGTCTCTCTCTGTCTCTGTTTCCCTGTCTCAAAGTCTGTCTGTCTCTCTCTGTTTCTGTTTCTCTATCTCAAAGTCTGTATGTCTCTCTCATTCTCTGTTTCTCTCTATCACAATCTGTCTGTTTCTCTCTGTCACAGCCTGTCTGTTTCTCTCTGTCACAGTCTGTCTATTTCTCTCTGTCAAAGTCTGTCTCTGTCTCTTCCTCTGTGAATCAGTCTCTTTCTGCTTGACTGTCTCTGTCTCTCCCGGCCTCTGTCTCTCTCGTTCTCTTATATAAATAAACATTTTCTACCATTGTTGTGGTGATGGTCGCTGGCGAGACGAGCTTAGTGCTATGAAATATTAAGAACAGATAGTTACACATTTACTATGAGAAAGGGTGAGGGCTTAAGTAACCTTTGGTGGGAGGATCGTCTGTTTTATTGAACTCTGGGTAAATTACGGAGAGAAACAAATTTTTATAAATTTTACCAAGATCAGTGGATAATGGTATATATTACTATAGGAAAAATGTTTTAAATATTTTCTTTTCAAAATATTTAGCTGTTTTGCCGGCGTGCAGTACTAAAAGTCTTTGTCGTGGATTTGATTGTGATCCTGGCATGCTGTTACCTTTTGATTTCTGACGACCCTAACCGGTCTGTGTTCATCCTATACCCCGATGAACACAGACCATTCCCTCTGTGAACTTGAGTGAGGCTATCCCCAAGTATCTGGCTTCAAACATTTGAAAGACGAATAGACAAACTTTCTCTCTTATTGATAGAGATTGGTAAACTCCCATGACTATACTGATTCATGATAGGTTTCATACGTAGCTTTCTACTTGGTCATCAAACTTAGCTTTCTGCTTGGTCATCAAACAATTCACAGAAGTCCTGTCCAGCGAGCTTAACATCTGGTTCTTGGATGATGATACCATAGCTGGTTCCCAAGACTCCCTCCTGGAGGACATCAGAATAATCCAGAAGCAAGGTGCAATTTTAGGCCTCACCCTGAATTCTTCTAAGTGCGAAATGATATGTTCCAACCAGGGCAACATAGAGAGAATAGAGAATGTTATGCCAAATATTCATATAACTAAACCTGAAGACAGCACACTCCTAGGAGCACCCCCCCCCCTAGGGGATGAAGGCCATCGATGAGGTCCTTGATAAGAAAATCGCCGACCTTGAGAGGATGGATGTGTGGATTGAAGATAGTGATGCTCATGATGCACTTTATCTCATCACCAGATGCCTGTACCTCCCCAGGTTAAAATAGCACCCCTGCAACCATAAATTAGTTACCTACTAATCTGCTTCGTCTGCGTTCTTCTTATTCCCCGATGAACACAGGCCATTCCCTCTGTGAACTTGGGTGAGGCTAGCCAGAAGCATCTGGCTTCCAACATTTGAAAGAGGAACAGACAACTTTCCGAGGTGTTCACCATCCTACAGTAGCCAAAAACTAGGTGAATATGACCTCTTACTGAAATCGATGTTAGAAAAAGCCCTCAACCTTTCTCTCGACGACCTGAAGTGGAAAGAAGCCTCTCTTCCCGTAAGACTTGGGGGCCTCGGAGTTCGAACAGCAACGCAAATCGCGGTACCCGTCTTCCTATCCTCCTCCTCAGCATCCGACAACTTTGTAAAGGAAATTGTACCTGCCTACTTACATCAGCTGGCAGGTGTACACGATCCCAATTTTAAATACTGTGCCACTGAGTGCACCTCTCGTGAAGGCCCATCACTTCAACCACCACAATTAAAAGCCCAGAAGCACTCCAGCTGGGATGGGCCCATTGTAGACAGAAGTGCTGCTGAGTGCCTGGGTGCTGCATCAACACAACACAACATTGCTCACTACACAGCAGTAGAAGCCCCACATGCAGCTGACTTCCTGTTAGGAACCCAAATGTCGCCAACTGTCACACGTCTCACACAACACGCCCTCGGAATTGTTGTGGCCCCGCCTTCCTGCCCCAGTCCACACCAGATATAGGTGTATTAGCAGCGATGTAGTGGCCGACAGGTACGGCCACCATGGCCTACTCTGCCAAAGCACAGGGGGATGGCACTCGAGACACAGGGAAGTTAACGCCATTATCAAGAGCAGCCTCACCACAGCTGGATGCCCAGCTGAGAGAGAACCCCGTTACCTAACGCCCCGTAGCTCTGATGCTCTTATTGGTCGCCTAGATGGTATCACAGTGAACCCCTGGAAGAATGACTAGCAGTTGGTATGGGACTACATGTTTGTATTAACCCTGGCTAACACTTACATTGACTTTGGCTAACGACAAATTGCACACAAATTGAGGAACAAATTGCATTTGTGTTCATCACGTGTGCCCCAAAGAATGAGGTGATTTGATAAAATGCTATGCCCAAGATTACCATCCGAGTGCCGGCGGGGAAGTGGTTCAAATAGCTTCGGCTATCACTTCCTTTTTGTCCGGTCGTGATGGTCAAGCGGATTAAGGCGTCCCTGTACATACCAGTTGCGTTGCTCCTGGCAGTATGGGTTCGAGTCACTTCTGGGGTGTTAGTTTTCAGTTATATATATATATATATATATATATATATATATATATATATATATATATATATATATATATATATATATATATATATGTCGTACCTAGTAGCCAGAACGCACTTCTCAGCCTACTATGCAAGGCCCGATTTGCCTAATAAGCCAAGTTTTCATGGATTAATGTTTTTTCGACTACCTAACCTACCTAACCTAACTTTTTCGGCTACCTACCCGAACCTAACCTATAAAGATAGGTTAGGTTAGGTAGGTTGGTTAGGTTTGGTCATATATCTACGTTAATTTTAACCCCAATAAAAAAAATTAACCTCATACATAATGAAATGGGCAGCTTTATCATTTCATAAGAAAAGAATTAGAGAAAATATATTAATTCAGGAAAACTTGGCTTATTAGGCAAATCGGGCTTTGCATAGTAGGCTGAGAAGTGCGTTCTGGCTACTAGGTACGACATATATATATATATTGATAGCAGTCTTTCTTGTAAACATATGATGTTGAATATGACCGAAAGGTTAAGATTAATGATTGTAACACAAATCTTCTCAATATTTCTTATGTTTTTCTTCCGAACTTAGGAATGTGCATTAATGCCAACAGTGACTGTCCAGACAGGTACAAGAAGAGAGTTGTCAATGCTTACGTCGAACGAGCTCTCACTCACAGCTCTGGTTGGAAGCAGGTCGATGAAGAACTCTGTAGAGTAAGACAGCTCCTAGTCAACAATGGGTTCTCTAACGTTAATGTTGAAGACGTCATCAAAAGAAAGGTGAAACACCATGCAACCTCTGAAGAGTCAACTAACACAAAACTTGTACCTCCTATTAGACTGTTTTACAAGAATTTCTTTCCGACGCCTCACAAAACGCAGGAAAGTGTCCTGAAAGATATTATTAATAGGAACGTTATCCATACAGACACAAATAAGACCATACAATTAACAACTTACTACAAAAAACAAGAAAACGGCCAACCTACTCATAAAAAACTCTTCTGACACCAAACAGACACTTGAAGGAAACCAACATCGTCTCTGCTTTCTCGTGCACACTTAGGTACTGTCAGCCCCATAGATCACAGTATATAGGCAAGACTGTTACGGCCTTCTCGGGTCGCAACTGGGTTCTTTCTCTGATGTTAGTAGAGTTTGGGTATCCGGCCCCAAGCTAGTAGTGGCTTTGAAGGGGTGTGTTCCGTAACGCAAGTAAATTAAAGGGGAAGGGAGACAAAGGCAAAAACTTAAATATATAATTATAACCGTCACCATAAATAATATATATCTTATCACACGGGGGAGGTATAAACACTATTATATACAATCTGGTCTTCCTCTGAAGACGCGGAGTGTTCCACAGTGCTCAACGATGCTTAGCTCTTGGTCCTCTTGTGGCCTCACGATGAATCCTTCGATTCTCTCGAGTCTACCCTGGCCACAGGCCAGCCAAATCACAGTTCCACTGGGGGCATTGTCGTGGAGGCCTTCAACCACAAATCCAGCCTGTAGCTGGCAGGTTCCAATCAGTTCCGCTGGTTAGGCCACTCCACGATCGATACTAGGGTTGCGAGCCCTAGGCAGGAGCCTCGTGTGACTTCACAGGTCACTCTCCTCACCACAACACCCCAGTGGCTATTCTTCTCCACGAGTCAGCCCTGGGTACGACAATTCCTTAACTGCCACGTCACAGGCAGGCTAACACAACAGTGTTCATCCGGGGGGGGGGGGGGGGGTGACTCAACTTCTGCAGCTAATACCTGGAGACTTTACGGCTGCCATGGGTAGACTGATCCAACGTTCATTACAGCAGTCCCAGGTCGACTCTGTAATCAGACACGTCATCAGTACTAGTTATACTCTAGGGCACCTCACAGGCTTAGACACAAACGCCCACCTATCCACTCCATAGATGGCGTTCCTGTCTAAGCGTCACCTCACCAGAGGTCAGCAGCGGCTGTGTTATGAGCTGATCAGGACGGGAAACCAGCCCTTGTGGCCGGTATTTCCAGTCCTCACTAGATGGCGCCGTCCATTTGGAGGGGGTTTCGGGAGCTGACCCACAGATGGGGCGGTCGTCACTGCTCCGTGCTCGGACGCTGGGCTCGGGTCCGTAACACCTCCCCACCAAAAAGAATTTGGTTTGGGGCTCTATAAAGAAAAACACAAACCAAATTAGTACGTGGATACAACTCCACACGGACTCACGTACATTATAAACTGGAGTGGTGAGGCTGTCTTGTCCACAGAACTGTCCTAACGGGAAACTGGCACAGATGAAACTTGAAGATGGTAGGCAATGACCTGCCTGTTGCAACTTCCCACACCTTCACCGAGATGTCAATCCGGAGCATAATCTCACATCTCCCGAGTAAGGATCGATATCTACGCGATCTGGGGCGACTCGACACTTCCTTGTGTCGTGGCACCGATGATGGCTGGTCACAGACGGCATTTCTAGTACCGGTCCGGTAGTCCTTCAGGGAGACGGGAACCTGGAATACAGGGGTCTGATAATTTAAAGTGACAGCGACAGTGGGTAAGTCAATACTTACTGCATACTCGCCTACTAGGCCCACACCTAGTTCCAACAGAGCTGCTTGTACACCGAAGATGGCATTCGCTCTGCCACTGTCAGGTCGACCAACGTTCCGTATAACGCTGCATCTAGGCTCAGCCATCACGCGGGGGGTGTCAACCTGTCGGAAACAGTCACTCATATTATCATCTCTCGTACCTCCTGTATCTACCATCACCTTCCAGGTCCCTTCTTCGACTGCACTACTCACAGTGCACGTCTCCAATCCCTGGGGTCTTTTCACGATGTTCAAGGGAGCCACCATCTGTCGGATCGTCCACCAGTCCTTACTGAGAACACACACGAGAATAAAACAAAATACCGCTAGGAAACATTTGGTCAACTGAGGGATAAGCTTCCTGAGCCTATAATGTCCATAACCGGCTATATCCATTAGCCTGGTTTGGACCGAAGAGGGCACTAGAACTTTCGTACATACCTCACATACCTCCGACGTCTGGGGAATCTCTGGCCGGTTCAATGAACGCTGTACCTTGCTATACCGCAAGTACTCATCCGCCTTCACTCCAGACTCTTGGGTATCCGTGGGTGCTTGTACACGAGGCCTCTCTTCTCGCTCAGTCGCTTCTACCACCATAACCTCATGTTCCTTATCGGGAGAAGAATCAGGAGACTCTGCTAGAATGCGGTCAATCTGTAGGTGAGAGGACAAATTAAACATATAAAATTCCGGATCTGTCCGTACTTGGATATAACCACTGCCTGCTATTACCTCAGACCTTGCTGTTCCGGCTGATTCGTCCACAATCTTGGGATGATTGAAACTCCAATCTGTCACCAAGTCGTTGGCTAGTATCACGTCAATCCCAGCTATAGGTAGGGTATCGACTACTGCCAACGCACATGTGCCGCTGAAGTAAGGCGAGTCGAGATGTACCGGCACTAAGGGGGCGACGTACCGCGTCCTAGGAAATCCAACCAGGACAACCTTTTGTCTCTTATCCACACTCGCTCCCTCGGGTAACGAGTTTTTCACGATCAGGGACTGGGCTGCTCCACTATCTCTGAGCACTACAACTGATCTAATAGTATGATCACTCGTTACATACCCGCTTGAAGTGTGAGGGGAAAACAATCTTGGTTCTTCCTGCGTAGTCGTAGACTGGCTTCCTGCTGGTAGTGTCACACAGCTTATCAACATCACCTCCCTACGTGGGCCGCTACCTCTTCTGCCTCGGCACATAGCAGCTACATGCCCTTTCTGCCCACAAGTCCAACACACCATATTCCTCCTCGGACTCCGGTGTTTCGGACTGTTAGGACTAGTCCTTCGAGGGCTACTTGGGGGCGTCTTCTTAGCGCTTTGTGGGACGGAGGTCTCCTCTTCATCATGACGAGGTTTGTCACACCGGCGTGGGTAATTCCTCGGGACGTACTTAGCAGAAGGCCTATGCGTCAGGATGTATTCCTCAGCCATGGTGGCTGCCGCACTCAAGGTCTCCACCTGCTGCTCCACTAAGTACGTCTTTAGATCTCCAGACAGACAGTCTTTGAAGTCCTCTAACAGTATGAGCTGCTCGAGGTCTTCTTTGGTCTCCACCTTCCGAGAGGCACACCATTCCTGGAAAAGTCGCTCCTTGATTGAGGCGAATTCGGTGAAAGTGTGCTCTGAGGTCTTTTTCAGGTTTCTGAACTTCTGCCTGTAAGCCTCAGGTACCAACTGGTAAGCCATGAGCACCACTTTCTTCACCTTGTCGTAATCGCCAGAGTCATCAAGGGACAACGTGGAGTAGGCGACTTGGGCCTTCCCAGTCAAGACAGACTGTATCATGATGGCCCAATTCTCCTTTGGCCACTCCAAAGAGGCTGCGACTTTCTCGAAGGCCGCGAAGAACTTCGAAACTTCCTTCTCGTTGAACTTCGGGACCATTTTGATGTTCCTCACCGGATCGAAAAGACTTGTGTCCGTCGTTTGCCTCCGACCACCGCCTAACCGCAATATTTCTAGCTCATGTTGTCTCTCTCTTTCCTCTCTGTCTCGTCGTTCTTGCCTGTCTCGTTCTTTTTCTTGTTCTTTTCTTTCTCGTTCTCGTTCTTCTCTTTCTCGTTCTCGTTTCTCTTCTCTTTCTCGCTCTTCTCTCTCTCGTTTCTCTTCTCTTTCTCGTTCTTCTCTCTCTCGTTTCTCTTCTCTTTCTCGTTCTTCTCTCTCTCGTTTCTCTTCTCTTTCTCGTTCTTCTCTCTCTCGTTTCTCTTCTCTTTCTCGTTCTTCTCTCCTTTCTTCTAATTCTAAACGCCTCATCTCTAATTCTTTATCTTGTTTCTCTCTTTCCATTTCTAATTTCTTCCATTCTATCTCACGATTAATTTCCAAGGCACGCATTTTTACTGTAAGTAGGCTAATATTCAGCTCACCTGCATCACTGTCAATGTCACTGCCTTTATCTTCCTTTTCAGTGGAAGCTACTTCTTCACTTTCTTTGTACCTTGTGCCTCACTTTCTTGTTTCTCATCGGCCTTCAAATGCCGGTGAACCTTGGACAAGATCTCCACACGGGAATCACTGGCACGTATCTTGATCTCCAGGTAGGCACTTACTAGTACAAGTTCCTGTTTCCCCAGATATTTTAATCTGGCAAGACAGTCCTCCCTGTTCAGAAAGGCCTGAACATCGTCCAGATCGTCGATGGTCGCTTTTTCTGCCATTGTCACAGATGGAACACTAGCACTTAACACACCGCTTTCACTTTAGCACTTAACGCACCGAGTACTGTTCTACGTCAATATTGCACTTTATTGCACCAAACACTGCACTTGCCAATATTGCACGTAATTACACCGGGCACCGCACTACACAATATTGCACTTAATCACAGCGAGCACCGCACTTGCTAATATTGCACTTAATTACAGCGAGCACCGCACTACACAATATTGCACTTAATCACAGCGAGCACCGCACTTGCCAATATTGCACTTAATCACAGCGAGCACCGCACTACACAATATTGCACTTAATCACAGCGAGCACCGCACTACACAATATTGCACTTAATCACAGCGAGCACCGCACTACACAATATTGCACTTAATCACAGCGAGCACCGCACAGTACGTATAACGTCCTAATAGTCACACACAGGGGGAATTATTTACAGGGATTACGCCACTTCACCACCCCTGTCAAACATACTTGACAAGGGTTCGTATCCCGCTGGGGATGCCAATTATGTTACGGCCTTCTCGGGTCGCAACTGGGTTCTTTCTCTGATGTTAGTAGAGTTTGGGTATCCGGCCCCAAGCTAGTAGTGGCTTTCAAGGGGTGTGTTCCATAACGCAAGTAAATTAAAGGGGAAGGGAGACAAAGGCAAAAACTTAAATATATAATTATAATCGTCACCATAAATAATATATATCTTATCACACGGGGGAGGTATAAACACTATTATATACAATCTGGTCTTCCTCTGAAGACGCGGAGTGTTCCACGATGCTCAACGATGCTTAGCTCTTGGTCCTCTTGTGGCCTCACGATGAATCCTTCGATTCTCTCGAGTCTACCCTGGCCACAGGCCAGCCAAATCACAGTTCCACTGGGGGCACCGTCGTGGAGGCCTTCAACCCCAAATCCAGCCTGTAGCTGGCAGGTTCCAATCAGTTCTGCTGGTTAGGCCACTCCACGACCGATACTAGGGTTGCGAGCCCTAGGCAGGAGCCTCGTGTGACTTCACAGGTCACTCTCCTCACCACAACACCCCAGTGGCTATTCTTCTCCACGAGTCAGCCCCGGGTACGACAATTCCTCAACTGCCACGTCACAGGCAGGCTAACACAACAGTGTTCATCCGGGGGGGGGGGGGGGTGACTCAACTTCTGCAGCTAATACCTGGAGACTTTATGGTTGCCTTGGGTAGACTGATCCAATGTTCATTACAGCAGTCCCAGGTCGACTCTGTAATCAGACACGTCATCAGTACTAGTTATACTCTAGGGCACCTCACTTACAGGCTTAGACACAAATGCCCACCTATCCACTCCATAGATGGCGTTGCTGTCTAAGCGTCACCTCACCAGAGGTCAGCAGCGGCTGTGTTATGAGCTGATCAGGACGGGAAACCAGCCCTTGTGGCCGGTATTTCCTGTCCTCACTAGATGGCGCCGTCCATTTGGAGGGGGTTTCGGGAGCTGACCCACAGATGGCGCGGTCGTCACTGCTCCGTGCTCGGACGCTGGGCTCGGGTCCGTAACAAAGACAACAACATCTCTTTCTACGTGATTAACTATGCATAAACAACAGGACTCCATCAAGGAGCATATAATCTCCACACACAACCAGACCATCACCAGATACATTTTACCAAGCAACACAGAAATTATCAACAGATACAACGACAACAGGATACTCGACATGAGTGAGGCCCTACACAACAAAAAGTCAAAACCAGCTATCAACAGCTAATTAACACATAAATACATTCCACCAACTTCAAGAACCCAAACCAGCACAGACGCAAGAAGATAGAATGTATACCCATAGTTATATGCCCATTGTATGTATCCATTGTTCCGTGTTTAGTCTTTTGTTTCCTGTCACCTCACCCAAAAACATTTGCATCCCATCACCTCACCCACAAACGAATGTAAGCACGATGTGAGTGTGGGAAACCCACTCGTGTGATTAATATTTATTTAATTTATATGAATTTATATAGAATTTATATTTACGTTAATTTACATATTTCGATAGCAATTTGATGATGTTTAGCGGACTGTATGTCTGCAATATTCTTACAAATCGCCTTTTTACAAATTAGGGTGGGTTTATATATATATATATAGACAGCCCAAAATTAACAGAATATGACACACTTCTAAGGTCAATAACCGTGAAAGTGTTAAATCTCTCCCTGCAAGATGACCAATGGGACCAAGCAACGCTCCCAGTTAGACTCGGGGGGATAGGTATTCGCAAGGCGACACAGTTAGCATTGCCGGCATTCTTATCCTCGACCAGTGCAACAGGTGAATTAGTTAAGGAAATACTACCGGAACACCTAAGAGACTTCATTGGAATTCATGATCCCAAATTCGCGGAAGGAGCCGGTCAGTGGGACACTCTTGTCAACTCTCATCCTCGACCGACTTTTCCAAATGACTGCAAACAGTCCAAATGGGATAGCCCCATAGTGGAGAACATCGCCACATCATTGCTGGAGGCAGCTTCCAGGAAGGACAAAGCGCGTCTTCTAGCTGTGCAAGCTCCCCATGCCGGGGACTTCCTGTTGGCAGTCCCTAATTCCGCCTTGGGCACCCGCCTGGACCATCGGACCCTAAGTATTGGTGTTGCTCTGCGCCTTGCCGCCCCTATCTCCACCGAACACCGGTGTATTTGCGGCCATGCACGGGCAGACCAATACGGCAGCCATGGTCTCATCTGTCGTAAGACACAGGGAAAGATTGCCAGACATGAAGCAGTCAATGACATCATCAAGAGAAGTTTGGCTTCAGCTGGGTGCCCAGCACAAAGGGAACCTCAGTTGTGCAGGCCTGACAACAGCCAAAAACGCCCAGATGGAGTCACCCCTGCAGCCGTGGAGGGAAGGTAAACAGGTCGTGTGGGACTACACGTGTGCATCCACATTGGCTGATACCTATCTACCTTACAGCGCAGCTGAGGGAGGCGGGGCGGCCACCTTCAGGGAGACCCAGAAAACTAACAAGTACAGGGACCTAGAACGTTGTTACAGGTTCGTGCCAATAGGCTCTGAGACTCTGGGCGCCTGGGGTAAATGTGCACTTAAGTTCCTGAAGGAGCTGGGCGAGGAACTCATTGGGAAGACTAGAGACCCAAGAGCGGCCAGTTTTATGTTCCAGCGCCTCAGTGTCGCTGTTCAGAGGGGAAATGCGTGCTGTATCTTGGGTACGCACCCGACTCCCGAGGAGCTGGACGAGGTCTTCGAACACTGAGTGGTATATTGTTATATTGTTATATAAGTGTGTGTTTTCTGTAAACTGTAACATTGCAATAAAATCAAATAAAAAAAAAATAATAGGGGTGGTAGGAGAGGAAAAGATTAAGGTATTCAGTGAGAATCCACAAGGTCTTCTCTGAACACTATTTATTTTCTTCTTCGAGGATGTGGGTCCCTTTAATTAAACCAGTGGTGGTACCCCTATATATATATATATATATATATATATATATATATATATATATATATATATATATATATATATATATATATATATATATATATATATATATATATATACATATATGCAGGCAATGAAACTACAGTATTAAACTATATATTAACTACACATCCTCTCATGCGTATTCTATATATTTAAAACTCTGAACTGCTATGTCAATCCTGATCTTAGAAGCTTCCTAAATGATTGTAACAGAACTCATGAGCATCACACCAGAAACAAAGATCTATTTGATATTCTAAGAGTGCGACTTAACCAAACAAGAAATGCTCTGCAAATAGAGGGACCCAGAATGTGGAATGATCTCCCCAATCATGTCAAAGGCTGTACCTCTCTCAACCAGTTTAAAAGTAAAACCAAGTGCTACTTAATTAACTCCATGTAACCTTCCTTACCCACTAAATGTCAACCTATGTCTTGCTTTTGTTAAACAATGCTGTTTGGTCTCCAACTTATACAATTTCTGATTTCTGCCATATTCCTCCTTTTTTTTATTCCTTTTTTCAACAGAATTTTTACCTAATACCAATTACTATTAAGTTTTAGTCTTAAGTGTTCCCCCTTCCCCCACACACACCTTACCCGAAATACTATGTGTATTAGTGGCTTTAGGTATTGTATGTTCTAGCTCCATCTATTAATCCAACATTATATTTGTAAATCAACTATGTATGTACTTTTCCTGAATAAAAAAATATTTATTTATTTATTTATTTATTTATTTATTATAATTTATATATTAGTAATAATAGTTATGAGGCCTTATCTTATTGTACAGCAGGCTTAATCCGTCAGGTATGATCATGAATGATGACACCAAATAATCCTCGTGGTTGAAGCTAGCATCACAATCCATGTACTAGTGTACCAAGCAACTGTACTGCTTCCTCTTCTATTATTCCTGTCAAAGGACACTGGCTGTAAAGCCGAAATCCTAATATATGACAGCTGTATCAGATGAAACATTTGTAGAGATAAGGACCTATCTTATAATATGCCTTATAATGCATATTATAAGATAAGGACCAAGGTTTAATTACCAGTATTGAGTCGTTTGCTTGTGTTCTAACCGGAATTAATCATATCTACCTAACATTTTTGGCCAGGAATGACTAAGATAAGATTTCCGAAAGACACTTCTCTAGTTTAAATGTTGATTGCGTGTTGATGATGGTAGAAGCACTAATTTGATCTCGATAACACTTCGTCCAAGGGAGAATTATAGAAGCTCAATATGCTCCAGCGACTATGGTCTAACAACAATGGCTGACCTCCCACTACTGACACTCCTGGCTCTCTTTGTCCAGAGGTTAATAATTGGTAGACAGGTCATATTTACTTAATTTTGGTACTGATAATCAAGTTAACTCAAATTAGATGTTTTTATGATGTAATAAGTCCAAAGACTGCTGTATTAACAATAATTCCTAACAGAATAGCTGGTGAAATTATAGTGCTATGTGGCAATGATATCTCGTTTTCTATTGAAGGAAAATGCCACTGTGCTACATTTTCTATGTTTAACTTGTGTATACAATAGCAGCAATATTATCTGCTTATTGTATTTAATATTAGTAAATGGTGTCGGGTTTTTCGACAGTGAATAAGTAAAAAGAATCTTTGAAAATGTAAGAAGTGTTCTTGCAAAACGCTTCTAGGCAGACAAAAAGTGAAAATGAACTTTGGAGAGTTAATTTTCAACTAAGCCCGACAGTCAAGAAAAACATAAGAAATAATGAGAAGATTCGTGTTAGAATCATTAATCTTTCCCTTTCGGTCATATTCACCAACTTGTACAATATATATATGTATATGTATATATATATATATATATATATATATATATATATATATATATATATATATATATATATATATATATATATATATTATATATATATATATATAAATATATATATATATATATATATATATATATATATATATATATATATATATATATATATATATATATATATATATATATAATATTAAATATGACCGAAAAAGTATGATTAATAATTCTAACGCGAATTTTCTCGATTTTTCTTACGTTTTTTTCACTGTTGATGGTAATTCAAAGATCAATTCTCCAAAATTCATTTTTATTTTTTAGTGTTAAAAGTTTATTTTCACCTCATCCAAAACTATTGTAACATGTCACTTCACCCAAATGTAGGTACAAAAACTCAAAAGATGTTTAAGCTCTATTCAGTTAAAGTTGTGTGTGTTTGTGTAAACTAAAGTCTTTGAAAATGTAATAAGTTTTACGAAATGCGCTCAAGTGTCGCGTCAGACTAGAAATAGAAATGAATTTTGGAGAATTGATCTTTAAATTACCATCAACAGTGAAAAAAAACGTAAGAAAAATCGAGAAAGTTCGTGTTAGAATTATTAATCTTACTTTTTCGGTCATATTTAATAATATATGTCTACAGGAAAGACTGCTACCAAAATATATATATATATATATATATATATATATATATATATATATATATATATATATATATATATATATATATATATATATATATATATATATATATAGATGAGTGATCTGGTCAATATACATAACATATAATGTAATGTTTTATATATATTTAACATTACTTAATAGTTATAATAACGATAATATGAATTATAAGATAATTATTCTCTCAATAATTTGAACCACAATTTTTTCTTTACTATTTTATGAATTATGTTGGTGTATTTTTCATAGTAATATAATATTCTGAATACTGACTTACCATGGAAGGTGAAATAAAGAGCATGTCTTTGTCTGCAGGTAATTGCACACATCAGTTCAAAAAATGCCGTGACGTTAACCTGAGGATATCCACCTTCTGGTTGGCACTGCGTCACTACACCGATCAGAGATTTAGACCTCGGCGAACTTGCATTGAGAGAGAGACACAGACAGGCCCACAAAAACGCACAGCCGCCCATCTTGATCACCCACACTCCGTTGGTCATCACGAGAGAATCTGAGAGAATAATCTTCATTTATGAACAATGCAGAGTACAAGTAGCTTAGGATTTGTTTTTAATTAAAAATCTTAAGTTCTGATCAACTGAACTGCTGAACCTCTAAGAAATCAACAGGACTGTAATGATTTTGAAAAAATACAGTTGTTGGAAATATTCTTTAGAACATTAACACAGATACATTCATTGGCTCCAGCTAGACAAATATGGGATATTCCTATTGACTTTTGTGGATTACACAGTCAAGCTAAAAGACCACTGTTGAAATCACTTTTACTTCTAATCATCTACACCTCTGTTGGTCATTTACGGCTACATAAAAGTTACACCCGGTGAATGCTGGTACATAAATAGCTTCGCTTTTGGCAGATAGACACTCGCAGACTACCCATGAGCTTGGAGGATCAGAGAACTGTGGGACCATCACGAGGAATAAACAGCCTTGTCCAATGGCCGTTACTTCGGTCAGCTTTGATAGAACACAGTTCGTTCTCATGTTTTCATTATCTCCACCTTCACCGTGCTGGGCGTAAGTGCAGTAGTTGTATTTTGGGGAATATCTTCCACACTGAAGATGTTCTCGAAAGGTTAATAGATAGTTAGGCTATGAACAACTTTATCCACGATGTATCTTTAGAAGGAGAAAAAAAAATCATTGGAATCGAATGGTTGGTTAATAGGGTATATGACTACAGAACTGACTACAGAATACGTGCGAATGGGCAAGCCTCACTGCATAAAACTTTCTGAGTTCTGGAGTCAGGGATTTTGAGTGGAAGGTGGTACGTTCTATATTATCATAATCATGACTGGATTCATAGTCAGAAGTTTTAGGTGGAAGAGAATATATGCTTAAAGTTTAACAGTATGTCCTTAATATTATCATCCTACCTTGGGTTATGATTCTTAGTCAAGAAATAATACATATCCCACTCCCGAGGTGAGAGTTATTCCATGTTTGGGTACACTCTGGACTGACATTGGAGGTACAACATGGTTTACAAAGTAAACCAAAGGATACAATGAGAAAGAGATATTAGGTTTAAATCATTTGTAGTGCTGGACAGAATGCTAAATTTTGAAAGAAAAATGATGAATACTGAAGGATATCTGAAGTTGTATTGATGTCGATGACGTCACCACTACCCAATAGGAGAGAGGCAGGACCGTGACATGATAGGATGTGAGAATCGTTGATTGGCTGCAGCCTCACTTGTGTATAGGAGGTCAGAGAGGGAGACATTTTGCAGTCCTTCGGTTTTAATGTGGAAGTTCTACTTACACGAATCAAGAAGAGGCCAGTGGGTAGTGACGAGGAGAAGAACAGTAGAAGAGGGGCAGCTGATGTGTCTTTGTCGTGTATGCTGGAGCAGCATATGAGCAGTCTTTTGGCGGTCAAGCCCACAGACGGTAAGAAAATCTGTAAAGTTTGCGAGGGTTTCCTGTTCAGTGGGAGAACGAGGTGTTAGGTGTGCCAGGAAGTTGGGCACCTGTGTTTAACCCCACAAAAGTCAAAGACAGAGGAGGCCTAGGGGGCTTGAGCACAGCCCAGCGGGAAGAGAAGACACCTGCCACCATTTTGGTTTAGCAGACGATATGCCCTCACTGGAAGCTAGAGATTCCGTTTTACTGTGATTAGCTATATACTTTGAAGATGAATATACAGTGACTTTCATAACCAGTACATATAATGAGAAGAAACTTATATAAGATTGCTCGACGTTTTATTGCGTCTTTGCCAGAGAGCAGGAATAGTTCCTCACCCATCCGTAGATGTTACGACCCTGGGTTCTTTAGTGGAAACCAGAGGTCAAAATTGAGTTATTAAACATTCCTATAGTATAGCTGAACGCAACCCTATGCGCAGTTGTTTGTATCTTCCCAGCCAGACGTAAGACTATTCTTGTTTCTCAAAGAGCATTTAAAGACTGAGCTTGGGGTTGATTATTAAATAATAACATAGGCACCAACTATGTTAACTAATACTTTCTAATCATTTGTAAAGTAACAATACGTTGCATAGGGGAAGATCTTTAATGTGCTTAGCTGCACGATCAATTAGGCTCCTTCCGGCACCACGACATGCGGGAGGCCTAGCTGGTCGCTAGGAGCGTTCTTCTCTGGCTGGCGTTCGTGGGGACGAGACCTACTCTGTGGCTGCACCCCTACTCTCCTCCCTTCTCCTTTTTTTTTTTTTTTTTTTTTTTTTGAGATATATACAAGAGTTGTTACATTCTTGTACAGCCACTAGTACGCGTAGCGTTTCGGGCAGGTCCCTGGAATACGATCCCCTGCCGCGAAGAATCGTTTTTTTCATCCAAGTACACATTTTACTGTTGCGTTAAACAGAGGCTACAGTTAAGGAATTGCGCCCAGTAAATCCTCCCCGGCCAGGATACGAACCCATGACATAGCGCTCGCGGAACACCAGGCGAGTGTCTTACCACTACACCACGGAGACTGTCAAAGACTGAGACTGTCCTCTTACTTATTTCCCTTACCTGAAGTTCCTGTACCATTAAGTTAAGTACGGGGCGTTTTAAGTGTACCTACTCTGGTAGTAAATATTGGTGAGACCTGGGGGTAGTATTTGCCAGTGTTTTGGGTACCCCTAAGTGTTGTGTTTTGTATTAGGGTACCACGTGGTGTCTCTACCCTAAGCTGCATCCAGCTTCAGTGCTTATCCAGTAGTACTTTACCCTAGCTTGTTCTCAGTGTAAACCTTGTATCCTGTCTATGTGGACCAAGGCTATTAACGTAAGATAGGGTGGTAAAGTTATTATTATTATTGTTATTGGTGTGAATGTATATGGGGGGTTGTTAAGGGGTAAATAAATAAGTACATGAATTATAGGAGTATCCCTTCTTCCTGTGTGGGAGTGCATTGATCAACCCTTAGACTGACATATATGGTCTAGTAGCAAGGTATTATTACTGTGGATAGTTTATTTTGGGGGCCGGGCCTTTTAGCTCTCCCATATTTGATACTCTGTCTTCTAACTACCCTTACCCCTTAATAGTACCAGTTCCCCCATAGCAAGCCCACCACACATTTATATTTATAACAAGTGGGGGCCTGTCCGGGAGGAACATTATAAGTGTAAAAAATTAGATTCTTGAGTGCCAAAACTAAATTTTTTTGTTTTCCGCAGAACGGTTGTGTGCTAGCCTAGGGTCCAGCTCATCTAGCAAAGGACATTCTTGCACTGACTGGACACCCAGCTGGATCCCTTCACGATTAAGGTTAGTGTGGCCTTGTGT
Organism: Procambarus clarkii; assembly: GCF_040958095.1. Lineage (NCBI taxonomy): Eukaryota > Metazoa > Arthropoda > Malacostraca > Decapoda > Cambaridae > Procambarus > Procambarus clarkii. Next base: position 10,639,365 of record NC_091219.1, read on the forward strand.
TAGGGGCCGTGCAAATTTTTGTTTTTTTTCCAATTTTGATTTTTTAATTTTTTCTTTGGCTGGGAGCTAAAATTATTAGTGATGTCATCTGAAATGCAGAGACTGGTAATGGAGCCTTCAGCAGTAGAGATAAAGAAACTTACCAAGTCTAATTTAGTATTGGTAGGCAAGAAATTTGGCCTAGAATTAAATGACGCAGATAAAAAGTGGACTTTGGTGAATGAAATATTACAACATTGTATTGATGAAGAACTATTGGCAAGTGATACACCTTTATGCCAGCCTAGCCAAGCAGAAAGTGCAACTCATAGGGATAGAGAATTAGCTCTAGAGTTAGCAAAAATAAAATTAGAGGAGCAAAGACTCAAAACCGAGGAGGCTAGAATTAGAGCGAATGCCACTGGACCTCCACCTGCCAGGGATTCAAACCCCAGGCATTATGAGAAAAAGCATAATTTGCCTGAATTTTCTGAGTCAGACCCTGAAAGGTTTTTTAACCATTTTCAGAGATTGGCCATGTCCATGAACTGGCCAAAGGAAGAGTGGGTGAAAATCCTACAGGGCAGACTTAGGGGTAAAGCACAAGATATTTTTTATAAACATGCCTGACGACGAGTGTTTTGAATATGATAAAGTCAGGGAACATATTTTGCGGGCATATGAAATTACTCCTGAAGCTCACCGCCAAGCTTATCGCAACCTTAGGCCTACTCACAACCAACCGCTCACTGAATTTGCTAATGATCAAATTAGATTGTTTGATGAATGGATTTGCTCGGCTAAAGCCGAAACATACGAGGCACTCAAGAACACTTTGTTAATCGAACAGTTTATAGATAGTATGCCAGACATGGTAGCTCAATATATTAGAGGAAGGGTAGAGGTAAATTCTAAAATAGGGGATTTGGCCAAGTTTGCAGAAAACTACCAATTGGCGGGCAAAAGGCCCAATAAAAATAATTGTACCCCACAGATTAACAAAACTTATACCACAGCCAGTCCAGACCAGCTCATTCTAACCCTTTAACTAATGCACCTTCTGTTTCAGACATAACTAACCCTGTTAAAGTGTCTAGCCCCACGGCACCTAAGGGTGAACCGAAGGGTAATTCTATTAGTAATGTCTCTTCTCCCCGACGTTTTTGTGGTCACTGTAAACGCCTAAACCACACTATTACCCGTTGTTGGCAACTGTACCCGGAAAAAAGACCCAATGCTCTAGTTGTGACACAGAGCTTGAGGCCTTCGGAAGGGTTAGGGAGTAAGACCTCCAACCCACAGTGGTTGGACTTGCTTACCCCATTCTTATCGAAAGGGAGACTACTTTTGTCTGAGGGTTCTTCCTGGAAGGAAGTGGTGATCTTCCGAGACACCGGTACCATCCAGACTTTAATTTTAGAGAGTGCGTTGCAAGGTGCCAACACTCTCGACACTGGAGAGGTGGTACTGGTCGAGGGTGTCACTAGTGATACTCGAGCAATACCCCTCCATAAGGTTACCCTGGAATCTGATTTCCACGAGGGTGTTTGTACAGTTGGAGTCATTTCATACCTACCTTTTCCTAATGTTGATGTAATAGTTGGTAATGATTTAGCAGTGATAAGATAGGGGCCTCCAGACTGCCTATTATGTTGCCTACCCATAAGGTTTGCCTGGATCCACCCGCCGCAGAGGATAATGTTGTGTACCCTGCGTGCGCAGTGACCAGGTCTATGGGACTTAAATGTAAGGGCAGCCCTGTGCTTGCCAAGGTGGTAAATCCCGAGGACACGAGGAACTTTCCGAGTGGTGAAAACCAAGTGTACCTCGCGGACACATTCATGGCCCGACTCAATGACGTGGCCGAGGACATTGTGGAGAGCCTGCCATCGCCATCTACCGAGAGTAGTGGGGAGGTGGAGGAGAACACTGTTGAGCCTCGGCCAATGGCATCTGACCAAGGCCTAGATGCCTCCTTGAGTGAGTTACAGAAAGCTGACCCCACTCTTGCAGATTGTCATGAGACAGCCGTCTCTATGGAGGAAATTGTAGACGCAGCAACTGGGTACTACTACAATGATCGGATTTTGATAAGAAAATGGGGACCACAGAGTGCTCCCTTGTCAAATGAGTGGGAGGTAGTCCACCAGGTTATGTTGCCGACCTGCTATAGAGAAAGAGTTTTGGCAGCTGCTCATGATGATCCTATGGGGGGACATCAAGGTATTAATATTACGTATCACAAAATTTTAAAGTATTTTTTCTGGCCCAAGCTGAAAAGCGATGTGGCAAAATTTTGTAATGTGTGTATTGTTTGTCAACTGGTTGGGAAACCAAACCAGACTCCACCTAAAGATCCTCTAAGGCCCATTGTCGTGCCAGAGGAACCATTTTCTTATGTGGTAATGGACTGTGTTGGACCATTACCTAGAACTAAGTCTGGTAATATTTACCTAATCATGATGATGTGTATCACTACTCGTTACCCAGAGGCTTTTGCTGTAAGGAACATACAAGCAAAAAGTGTTGTTGCTCGTATGTTGCAATTTTTTTCCACTTTTGGACTGCCTCGGGTCGTGCAAACTGACAATGGTACTAACTTTAAGTCTGATATTTTTGAGCAATTTTGTAAGGACCGTGGAATAACTCATAAGGTTTCCAGCCCATACCATCCACAGAGTCAAGGGGTAATTGAATGTTTCCATCTAACTCTGAAGCAGATGTTGAAGACATCGTGCGAGAGTTCCCACACCTTCTGGGATGAGAATTTACCGTATGTTTTGTTTGCGGCTAAAGAGGGATTACAAAGTTCACTGGGTTGTTCTCCTTTTGAGTTAGTCTTTGGCCATAAAGTTCGTGGACCCTTGTAAATGTTACAGGAGAATCTGTTAGGGAATGTAACGTTAACCGAAGGTTCGGCTTTCGTTGTGCAACACCACCAGAGACTCGAGGACTACAAGGCGGCTGCACTAAAGTATCTTGGGAAGGCCCAAGAAAAGATGAAAGACCGAAACGATGCTACGGCTAAGTTACGGGTATTTCAGCCTGGCGACCCTGTCCTGGTATTAAAGCCTCGACTAGGGAACACTATGTCCCACAAGTACGAAGGCCCCTACATTGTGACAGAAAAGACTGGGGACCTCACGTACAAAGTGAGGCACTCTGACAAACGTAACCAGGTAATGCTCGTACATGTAAATCGGCTGAAGAAGTTCCAAGGCCCCAGGCCCATTGCACTAACCAATGTTTCCATTTCCAGTGAGGGAGGGGATGATTGTTCTGGGGACCCAACTAATCTCATTTTCAATAATTCTAGTTCTGTGAATGCGTTGGAGGGACTGTCCCATTTGCAGATGGCCCAACGTGAAGAGGTGCAGTCGTTGGTTGATGAATTCTCCAGTCTGTTCGGGGAGGTCCCAACCCAGACTGATGCCATTTGCCATGATGTTGAGTTGATGGACTACACTCCCATTCGCCTTCAACCCTATCGGATGAGTCCAGAAAAGAAGGCCATCGTACAGAAGGAGGTCGACTTCTTGCTCCAGCACGGCCTCATTCGGCCGAGCCAGGGCTCTTGGTGCTCGCCCTGCCTTTTGGTCCCCAAACCAGACGGCTCCAGGCGATTATGCACCGACTATCGGCAGCTCAACAAGGTGACCATTGTGGATGCCTATCCGCTGCCCCTCCTCGAGGACTGCATCGACGAGCTGGGAAACGCCAAGTACGTCTCGAAATTCGACCTCTCGAGAGGGTATTATCAAATCCCACTCACTGAACGTGCTAAACAACAAAACTGCGTTCGTGACACCCGAGGGTGTTTTCGAGTATCAAGTGTTACCGTTCGGCTTGCGTAATGCCCCTGCCACGTTCCAGAGACTCGTGAACTCTCTGCTCACTAAGGTGCCAAATTGTCGGTCGTATTTAGATGATATCGTGCTTTTTGACAGTAATTGGGCTGACCACATAGCTAGGTTACGCCAGTTGTTCGCAATCTTGAAAAAGGCAAATCTTACCTTAAATGCTAAAAAGTGTCATTTTGGCCAAGGCACTGTGACGTACCTCGGTTATGAAGTGGGCCAAGAAAAAGTGTTACCTCGGCAAGATAAAATCAGTGCCATTCTGGAATATCCAGTGCTAAAGTCTAAAAAGGACGTTCAAAGATTTATCAGTATGTGTGCGTACTATCGACACTTTTGTCAGAACTTTTCCAGTGTTGCCACTCCTCTCACAGACTTGTTGCGGAAAGCCGTTAAATTTAAGTGGTCATCAGACTGGGCAGAGGCATTTAAAAATTTGAAATTGATCTTAGCTTCCGCCCCAGTGCTTGCTAGTCCAAGGTTCGACCGACCGTTTAAAATTCATGTTGACGCGTCTGACTCGGGTGCTGGTGCAGTGTTGTTGCAAACTGGGGATGATCAGGTGGAACACCCAGTATATTATTACTCTGTGAAATTTGACAAGGCGCAACGCAATTATTCAGTGGTAGAAAAAGAGGCGTTGGCGCTAGTGTTAACATGTAAAAAGTTCGAAGTTTACCTCACAGGTAATATAGTGGAAGTGTACACGGACCATAACCCACTAGTCTTCCTGACTCAGATGAAGGGTAAGAATAAACGCATCCTCAGGTGGGCGTTGTACCCACAGGACTTCAATCTTTCCATTACCCACCTACCGGGCCGACTCAACGTGATAGCCGACGCTCTCTCCCGGTTGCCTGAATAACATTCATCTGAGCCACAGGAAGCCATTTACCAACTGTCATGCTTTAGTTATTTTTTTTTAGGTTCTCCTGTGACATTAAATATTCCGTGTCCAAATTATTTACTTCCCTGTTTTTTTTGTGTATGTTTTTTTTCTTTCAGAGAACTCCTTTGTATTTTTCTTGCAGAGAAATTGTTTTTGATTGATTTTTTTTTGTCATATGTTTTTTCTTTTTATTCTCTGTATACTCTTACAAAAAAATATGACTACTATTCTAGTAGTCACATTTTTTTTTCTCTGAAGGGGGGAGGAGTGTTACGACCCTGGGTTCTTCAGTGGAAACCAGAGGTCAAAATTTAACTAATTAAGCTACGTTAGAGTAGGAAATCGCAACCCGATGTGGCTTTGTTTGTATCTTCCCTGCCAGACGTAAGACTATTCTTGTTTCTCAAAGAGCATTTAAAGACTGAGCTGGGGTTGATTATTAAATAATAATATAGGCTCCAACTATGTTTAATGATACTCTAATCATTTGTAAAGTAAACCTGAGTAAACTTGGTATAGGGCCGCGGTACGATTAGTTGAGCAGTCTGCCGGCAACGAGCCAGCTGGCTGGAGGCTGATCTGGACTGAAGTGGTCTTCTCTGGTTGCTGGCTGTGGTGAAAGGAACTCCCTCCTATCCTTCCTCTTCGTTTCCTTATTTCTGTGTCTTGTTCAAGATAAGTATATTGAGCACAGTATTATGCATGTCTGGCATACTTATGTTCTATGTGTAGAGTAGACTATTTTATGAATAGTAGGTGTTTTAGGGTTTATATTACTAGTTATTCTAAAGGGGGTCCCATTGGAACCACGTGGTCCCCTACCCTAAGCTGACTCTAACTTCAAGTTATTCAATAGTAGAGCTTTACCCTAGCTTGTGCTCAGTGTAAAACCTTGTATCCTGTTTATGTGGACCAAGGCTTTTAACGTAAGGTAGTGTGGTAAAGTTATTATTATTATTGTTATTGGTGTGAGTGTGTATGGGGGGTTGTTAAGGAGTTAATAAATAAGTACCTTAGAACAGAGTATCTCTTCTTCCTGTGTGGGAGTGTATTGATCAACCCTTAGACTGACATATATGGTCTAGTAGCAAGGTATTATTACTGTGGATAGTATATTTTGGAGGCCGGGCCTTTTAGCTCTCCCATATTTGATACTCTGTCTTCTAACTACCCTTACCCCTTAATAGTACCAGTTCCCCCATAGCAAACCCACCATTTATTATTTATAACACAGACCAATAAAGTATTGGAACTTATCAAATTGTGTATAAAAGACAATTATTTTAGTTTTAATTGAAAATTTTTCAAACAAACATTTGGTATGGCGATGGGCAATCCCCTGTCCCCAGTTTTAAGCAATTTGTATATGGAATTCTTTGAAACAAAAATCTTATCCAGGATTATCCCGGCTAATGTAGTTTGGTTTAGGTATGTTGATGATATTTTGTGCTTATGGCCGTGCGACAGAGACCAGATAGTTTTTCTTAATGAGCTCAATTCTTTGGTACCTTCAATAAAATTCACTTGTGAGACTGAGGAGAATGGTACTCTTCCGTTTTTGGACATTATGATTCATAGAGTCACTAGAAAGTTCAAATTTAATGTGTATAGGAAACCTACTAACGTGGGGTTGTATGTTCATTTTTATTCGAATCATCATAGTAAAGTTAAACAGGCAGTATTTTCAGGAATGTTTCTACGAGCTTTGAGGATTTGCAGCCCTGAGTTTTTTGATGAAGAGATTGCTAAAATATATGAAATTGGGAAGAGTTTACAATATCCTAAGAGGTTTTTGGATTTCTCGTTTGAACAAGCCAAGCGTACGTTTTATAATCACGTCCCTCAGGCGAAACCAAAAATTATTAACTCATTAGTGGTACCTTAGGGGGCATCTGACCGGAACTATGAGAGTTGTTGTAGGGTATTCATAATTTATTATCCTGATACATGTGAAAGGTGCTGCACCTAGGCCAAGTTTCAGCATCTCAGCCTAACTAGAGAAGGAGAAAAAAAAAAAAAATTATAAAATTTTTCAACAATGTTCAATTGCTTTCACAGCCCACAATTGTGAACCAAAATCATTTCTACAACACTCAGCTATGACCTTACTATATAATAAAGATTTGCTTGCATGATCTTTATCCCAGATGTATTTAGTGCAATAATACAGATTTTTAAAAGTTTCCCAAAAACGTATGCAACAAAATGAAGTGTATCATTATTTATAAAATCAATAAATCTACGTAGATAAGAAAAAAAACATGCGTTTTTAGAGGCGTAAACTCTACATATTATGTGCAAGTTTCATGTAAATTGAATAATAAATAAAGGCTGTGAAGGCAGATCTAGTTGTAAAAGTTGGAGTGGCGTAGCGCGCCACGACAAGTTACTCTACTCGCGGTCACTCGTGACAATGCGTGATTTACGCATTGCGGCCAGCTCGTACCTTCTATGGAGAGCTCGCATGCATCTAGCTTTCAATGCTTTTCTCTTGTTCGTTTAGTAAGTCATATTGCAGTACAAATAGCAAAAATAGCATGAGTTCTGGGAGATATTTTTTTTTTTTTTTTTTTTTTTTTTGAGATATATACAAGAGTTGTTACATTCTTGTACAGCCACTAGTACGCGTAGCGTTTCGGGCAAGTCCTTAATCCTATGGTCCCTGGAATACGATCCCCTGCCGCGAAGAATCGTTTTTTCATCCAAGTACACATTTTACTGTTGCGTTAAACAGAGGCTACAGTTAAGGAATTGCGCCCAGTAAATCCTCCCCGGCCAGGATACGAACCCATGACATAGCGCTCGCGGAACGCCAGGCGAGTGTCTTACCACTACACCACGGAGACTGCTATATATTGTGAGAGCGCGTCAGCGATACATCCACTCCCAAAGAGACACACACAGTGACTGAGGGGCTGAGCCACATACCCCACCCTCTCTCACACGAGACTGTTGCCAATGAGTGAGTTTATATTCATTTTATGCATAACATGTTATTTTCAACGCTATTACGAAAAATAAGACTTCTACAACGTAAGATACAATACCCCGCGGCGCACCCACGCCGTGAGGACCAGATTCACAAAAGTTGCAGCGGGAAATTTGACTCTAATTACGTTATTTTTGAAGATAACATAAAACGGTTTGCACCACAGTGTTGCCAGAACGTTGTAGAATTTTTCGTAAATATTCCATTTTTTTCGGATTTTCGGCAGTTGGCCCCTTATGCGAGTGGACTTGAAAAATTGTCTCTGATTTTTAAGAAACTTAATATAAATTTGGTGTTCACTAATAGTAAGATCAAATCCAATTTAATAAAAAACTCTCCTGATAAAGCAGGTTGTGTGTATTCGATTCCCTGCAATGATTGTGATTCTGTGTACGTGGAACAAACAGGAAAGTCCTTACAATTGCGGTTGTCACAACATGCTTATAGTATTAGAACTGCCCAAACGTCTAATGCATTGTATCTACATACGAGTTTATGCGATCACAATATTAACTGGAATGGGGCAAAAAGTATTACCAATTGTGGGGATTTCGTGGAACGGAATTTGATTGAGTCTGCTCTAATCAGTCAGTGTCCAAATCTTCTTAATGTTAGTACTGGAATGTACAAATTTGATCCATTTTTAAGTTATAATATTGCACAACAGTTTAAGAAACAACTTTGATAGAGAGGCTTACAATGTCTCATTAAATTGTATATTCATATATTGTGTGTTCATGAGGCTTTTCTTTAATCTTTGATCCTTTTTTTCTGACCGCTTAATCCTCTTTGACCATTCTAAGCTAAGCTATACCTGTTTTTGGTTAATTCTTTCCTAGGGATGGGTTGGTCAGGTGTCGGCCTATATATCCTCCCCCCTTCTCCCTTCTCCTTAGTCAGTCTGGTGTTGACAAAGGCTTTAACAAGCCGAAACGTTCACCTCATTTCATATTTCTCTGTGGATTTTCCGCATATATATATATATATATATATATATATATATATATATATATATATATATATATATATATATATATTTATGATCGATGTTCCCTTCGGGAATCTTAATTTTAAGATGAATAGGAAAACCAGGGATATACTGAACATCTTGTATCAGAATCTTTACTTTAAAAAACATAACGTTTCGAATACTTCTCGTATTCATCATCAGATCTAAAAGAAAAAACAGAAATCACAATCAAATAGCTGGTAAACAAAGAACTCATACTGAATATAATTGCCTATCAAAGAAAGGAAAAAGCTTTAAAAACAAAACACTTAAGCGCACTTAAAGTGATCAATACAAATAAAACTTATTAAGTCACATATATTAAAACTAATTTAAAATCCATTAAACTACAAGATGAAATTTATAACTACTAAAACAAACCATTCCATTTAACTTACGTGAAGTGATCAGAAGTGAAACTTGATACCTAACACATAGATACTAAACACTATAACAAATATTTATATAATGACTACAAATCTACAAAAAATGTATGTAAAATACAAACAGAATAAACGACAATTATAAAGTACTAACCAAAATCTTATAAAAACTCAAATATTAGATAAAATTAAATACCAAAAAATGTATTATATATCCTAAATAAAAGATTATATTAATGTACAATGTTAAGACTTGAAATAAGTTAGAAAGGGCAAAGACATGGTAAACTAAACAAAATTAAACTACCAAAATAAACTAAAAATCAAATTACAGGGCCTACTGTGCACTATACAGTGTACAATTGAACAGCTGAAAGGTTGCTATTTAACAGAGGCCGCAGCTCCTTTATATATAGGGATTCCATTACTCTCAAATCTGACTGGCCATTCATACAAGTGTCCAGAATTTTAAAATCAGATTCCAGCAGAGAATGATCAAACTCATAACAATGGTTTCTAATCTCCGAAAATGCTGGTTTAGACAATGGTAATCCAGTCCTAAAAGATAATCCCCGGTGCTCAAGTATCCTAATCTTAAAGTTCCGAATGGAACTCCCGACATATCCAGCATTACAGCTGGAACAATTATACATATATACGACATTTGAGCACAAGGGGGTAGGCACTTTATCTTTAAATTTAAAATAAGAGCCTATGGTATCTGTGTTGACAAAAATAAATCTAAAGTTTACTTGAGGATAACACTGCTGCAACAGTCTCCTCAAACGACTCCTTACAGAAAAGCTAATACTGCCATAAAATGGTAATTTAATATATTTAAGATCCCTTTCCACTGTAGTAATCCTACACGATGGGTGAAACTTCTTATTTAAGAAATTCCTTATAAAAGTATAAACCATATGCACAGGATAACCATTATTTGAAAAAAATTTCACAAGAAAATTAATTTCCTGATCGAAGTTATTCCAATTAGAACATAAAACAAAGGCCCTATTCAGTTGAGTGTTAATAGCATTTTTCTTAAAAATATCAGGAACAAAGGAATTAAAATTTAAACCTAAACCAGTAAAGGTTGGTTTCCTCAAAAGATTAGTGTTGAACCCATTGAGGTTATTCACTTTTACATCAAGAAACGACAATGAATTATCAACTTCACACTCTGCAGTAAACCGTATATTACTATGTTGTGCATTAAGATACTCTCTAAATTTCTCAATATGACACTGGTCCCTAAACAACAAAAAAGTGTCATCTACATATCTCCTGTACAAGACTGGTTTAAAGGCCGAAGGACAATTATCAAGCCAATTTATTTCGTGAAAACTCAAAAAAGCATTAGCCAGTGCAGGACCTAAAGGAGACCCCATTGCTACTCCATCAATTTGTTTATAATAAATATTATTAAACATAAAGATGGAGTCTTTAACTGCTATTTCTAACAGCCGTCTGAATATTTTACTACAAAATCCAGACACTAAGTTAGTGTCAGCAAATAAGTGACTTACACAGATATCAATGGTTTCCAACAGAGGAATATTAGTAAAAAGTGATTCAACATCGAAACTGGCCATTATAGTTGGGAACTCAAAATTTAAAGAGGAAAGTTCTTTTACAAAATCCTGAGAATTTCTCACAGTAAATTCATTATGCGTTAATGGTTCTAATAATGGAACCAGAAACTTAGCCAGTTTATAATTAAAAGTGCCAATCGCTGATAAAATAGGACGAATCGGTATACCTGTTTTATGAACTTTAGGTAACCCATATAAGATGCCAGGCTTAGAGCCAGTTGCAAGTAATTTAGTATAATCGAAAAGAGTCTTTCAAACTTCTTAAAACTCTATTCAGTTTATCCTCACATTTCAAACTATACGAGAATGGGTCTATATCAACCAACGTAAATTTAGAGGGGTCTTCTAACAACCTTTCCACCTTATTAACATACTCTAACTTGTCCAAAACCACTATACCCTTACCTTTATCTGGCCTGGTAATGCAAATACTCCTATCGTTCTTTAAGCCATTAATACACTCCAATTTCCTTTTGTCAAAAGGAGGGAATGTAGATCTATATTTACCAAAGTCGTTAAAGACTTCATGTGCTAAGGAGGAAACAGTACTGATGATATTGGTCCAACTATAATTTGTACCAGTCCTTAGGGTACAAGTTTTCAATGTGTTGCATAACCGCTCAAAACCTAAAAAATGATTAACAAATTTAGGTTTTTTACACGTCAACCCGAAGTCTAACCCCAGAGAGAGAAGTTCTTTCTCAATGGGAGACTGAACTCTCTTTGAAAAATTGAAAACCACCTTATCAGGGTCCACCGAATTAAATGAAGGTATACCCAAGTTACGCAATTTCTTCTCGTGAATAAGTCTACATTTTTCAACCCTTTTTTCATTATAATTTTCATATTTACATTTTAAAGATGCAAAATCAACCCAGGAAACCAAGATCTTGAATTTCTCCAAGTACACGTGCAATCCTTTTGACAAAAGGAAATTGGAGTGTATTAATGGCTTAAAGAACGATAGGAGTATTTGCATTACCAGGCCAGATAAAGGTAGGGGTATAGTGGTTTTGGACAATTTAGAGTATGTTAATAAGGTGGAAAGGTTGTTAAAAGACCCCTCTAAATTTACGTTGGTTGATATAGACCCATTCTCATATATTTTGAAATGTGAGGATAAACTGAATAGAGTTTTAAGAAGTTTGAAAGACTCTCTTTTCGATTATACTAAATTACTTGCAACTGGCTCTAAGCCTGGCATCTTATATGGGTTACCTAAAGTTCATAAAACAGGTATACCGATTCGTCCTATTTTATCAGCGATTGGCACTTTTAATTATAAACTGGCTAAGTTTCTGGTTCCATTATTAGAACCATTAACGCATAATGAATTTACTGTGAGAAATTCTCAGGATTTTGTAAAAGAACTTTCCTCTTTAAATTTTGAGTTCCCAACTATAATGGCCAGTTTCGATGTTGAATCACTTTTTACTAATATTCCTCTGTTGGAAACCATTGATATCTGTGTAAGTCACTTATTTGCTGACACTAACTTAGTGTCTGGATTTTGTAGTAAAATATTCAGACGGCTGTTAGAAATAGCAGTTAAAGACTCCATCTTTATGTTTAATAATATTTATTATAAACAAATTGATGGAGTAGCAATGGGGTCTCCTTTAGGTCCTGCACTGGCTAATGCTTTTTTGAGTTTTCACGAAATAAATTGGCTTGATAATTGTCCTTCGGCCTTTAAACCAGTCTTGTACAGGAGATATGTAGATGACACTTTTTTGTTGTTTAGGGACCAGTGTCATATTGAGAAATTTAGAGAGTATCTTAATGCACAACATAGTAATATACGGTTTACTGCAGAGTGTGAAGTTGATAATTCATTGTCGTTTCTTGATGTAAAAGTGAATAACCTCAATGGGTTCAACACTAATCTTTTGAGGAAACCAACCTTTACTGGTTTAGGTTTAAATTTTAATTCCTTTGTTCCTGATATTTTTAAGAAAAATGCTATTAACACTCAACTGAATAGGGCCTTTGTTTTATGTTCTAATTGGAATAACTTCGATCAGGAAATTAATTTTCTTGTGAAATTTTTCCAAATAATGGTTATCCTGTGCATATGGTTTATACTTTTATAAGGAATTTCTTAAATAAGAAGTTTCACCCATCGTGTAGGATTACTACAGTGGAAAGGGATCTTAAATATATTAAATTACCATTTTATGGCAGTATTAGCTTTTCTGTAAGGAGTCGTTTGAGGAGACTGTTGCAGCAGTGTTATCCTCAAGTAAACTTTAGATTTATTTTTGTCAACACAGATACCATAGGCTCTTATTTTAAATTTAAAGATAAAGTGCCTACCCCCTTGTGCTCAAATGTCGTATATATGTATAATTGTTCCAGCTGTAATGCTGGATATGTCGGGAGTTCCATTCGGAACTTTAAGATTAGGATACTTGAGCACCGGGGATTATCTTTTAGGACTGGATTACCATTGTCTAAACCAGCATTTTCGGAGATTAGAAACCATTGTTATGAGTTTGATCATTCTCTGCTGGAATCTGATTTTAAAATTCTGGACACTTGTATGAATGGCCAGTCAGATTTGAGAGTAATGGAATCCCTATATATAAAGGAGCTGCGGCCTCTGTTAAATAGCAACCTTTCAGCTGTTCAATTGTACACTGTATAGTGCACAGTAGGCCCTGTAATTTGATTTTTAGTTTATTTTGGTAGTTTAATTTTGTTTAGTTTACCATGTCTTTGCCCTTTCTAACTTATTTCAAGTCTTAACATTGTACATTAATATAATCTTTTATTTAGGATATATAATACATTTTTTGGTATTTAATTTTATCTAATATTTGAGTTTTTATAAGATTTTGGTTAGTACTTTATAATTGTCGTTTATTCTGTTTGTATTTTACATACATTTTTTGTAGATTTGTAGTCATTATACAAATATTTGTTATAGTGTTTAGTATCTATGTGTTAGGTATCAAGTTTCACTTCTGATCACTTCACGTAAGTTAAATGGAATGGACTGTTTTAGTAGTTATAAATTTCATCTTGTAGTTTAATGGATTTTAAACTAGTTTTAATATATGTGACTTAATAAGTTTTATTTGTATTGATCACTTTAAGTGCGCTTAAGTGTTTTGTTTTTTAAGCTTTTTCCTTTCTTTGATAGGCAATTATATTCAGTATGAGTTCTTTGTTTACCAGCTATTTGATTGTGATTTCTGTTTTTTCTTTTAGATCTGATGATGAATACGAGAAGTATTCGTAACGTTATGTTTTTTAAAGTAAAGATTCTGATACAAGATGTTCAGTGTATCCCTGGTTTTCCTATTCATCTTAAAATATATATATATATATATATATATATATATATATATATATATTATATATATATATATATATATATATATATATATATATATATATAAAAAGGGAAGGGGGTGGTAGGAGAAAAGCACACAGAAACTGTATTGGAGGGGACCCACATTCCCTCCAATGCGTTATGTGTGGTTTCCTCCGAGGCTATGGGTCCCCCTTCTTCCAGCCAGAGGTGGTACTCCCTTCCCTATATATATATATATATATATATATATATATATATATATATATATATATATATATATATGTCGTACCTAGTAGCCAGAACGCACTTCTCGGCCTACTATGCAAGGCCCTTTTTGCCTAATAAGGCAAGTTTTCATGAATTAATTGTTTTTCGACTACCTAACCTACCTAACCTAACCTAACCTAACTTTTTCAGCTACCTAACCCAACCTAACCTATAAAGATAGGTTAGGTTAGGTTAGGTAGGGTTGGTTAGGTTCGGTCATATATCTACGTTAATTTTAACTCCAATAAAAAAAAAATTGTCCTCATACATAATGAAATGGGTAGCTTTATCATTTCATAAGAAAAAAATTAGAGAAAATATATTAATTCAGGAAAACTAGGCTTATTAGGCAAATCGGGCCTTGCATAGTAGGCTGAGAAGTGCGTTCTGGCTACTAGGTACGACATATATAAATATATATATATATATATATATATATATATATATATATATATATATATATATATATGTCGTACCTAGTAGCCAGAACGCACTTCTGAGCCTACTATGCATGGTCCGATTTGCCTAATAAGCCAAGTTTTCCTGAATTAATATATTCTCTATAATTTTTTTCTTATGAAATGATAAAGCTACCCATTTCATTATGTATGAGGTCAATTTTTTTTATTGGAGTTAAAATAAACGTAGATATATGACCGAACCTAACCAACCCTACCTAACCTAACCTAACTTATCTTAATAGGTTAGGTTTGGTTAGGTAGCCGAAAAAGTTAGGTTAGGTTAGGTTAGGTAGTCGAAAAACAATTAATTCATGAAAACTTGGCTTATTAGGCAAATCATGCATTGCATAGTAGGCTGAAAAATGAGTTCTGGCTACTAGGTACGACATATATATATATATATATATATATATATATATATATATATATATATATATATATATATATATATATTTATATATATATATATATATAATCTTTGGACAACACCCACCAGAGGGACTCGAACCCAGAAAGCACAACTACCTTCCAGTAGCTGGCATAACTAGTATGCTTTAACCCACTACACCATCAGACCTTACAAAAGAAGTAGATAGTTACAGATATATATCCCAAACATCTCCACTTCCCGAAGGCACCAGATGAGTGTGGGGTCAGTCTGCATTTTCCATCAAGCCACTGTCAATGTGAGAGAACTCGTGTCCAGCTTATAAGCCTATACTTGCATAAACCACAAGTGAAGATTAATAATCTTTGGACAACACCCACCAGTGGGACTCGAACCCAGAAAGCACAACTACCTTCCAGTAGCTGGCATAACTAGTATGCTTTAACCCACTACACCATCAGACCTTACAAAAGAAGTAGATAGTTCGAGATATATATCCCAAACATCTCCACTTCCCGAAGGCACCAGATGAGTGTGGGGTCAGTCTGCATTTTCCATCAAGCCACTGTCAATGTGAGAGAACTCGTGTCCAGCTTATAAGCCTATACTTGCATAAACCACAAGTGAAGATTAATAATCTTTGGAAAACACCAACCAGTGGGACTCGAACCCAAAAAGCACAACTACCTTCCAGTAGCTGGCATAACTAGTATGCTTTAACCCACTACACCATCAGACCTTACAAAAGAAGTAGATAGTTCGAGATATATATCCCAAACATCTCCACTTCCCGAAGGCACCAGATGAGTGTGGGGTCAGTCTGCATTTTCCATCAAGCCACTGTCAATGTGAGAGAACTCGTGTCCAGCTTATAAGCCTATACTTGCATAAACCACAAGTGAAGATTAATAATCTTTGGACAACACCCACCAGTGGGACTCGAACCCAGAAAGCACAACTACCTTCCAGTAGCTGGCATAACTAGTATGCTTTAACCCACTACACCATCAGACCTTACAAAAGAAGTAGATAGTTCGAGATATATATCTCAAACATCTCCACTTCCCGAAGGCACCAGATGAGTGTGGGGTCAGTCTGCATTTTCCATCAAGCCACTGTCAATGTGAGAGAACTCGTGTCCAGCTTATAAGCCTATACTTGCATAAACCACAAGTGAAGATTAATAATCTTTGGACAACACCCACCAGTGGGACTTACTTCTTTTGTAAGGTCTGATGGTGTAGTGGGTTAAAGCATACTAGTTATGCCAGCTACTGGAAGGTAGTTGTGCTTTCTGGGTTCGAGTCCCACTGGTGGGTGTTGTCCAAAGATTATTAATCTTCACTTGTGGTTTATGCAAGTATAGGCTTATAAGCTGGACACGAGTTCTCTCACATTGACAGTGGCTTGATGGAAAATGCAGACTGACCCCACACTCATCTGGTGCCTTCGGGAAGTGGAGATGTTTGGGATATATATCTCGAACTATCTACTTCTTTTGTAAGGTCTGATGGTGTAGTGGGTTAAAGCATCCTAGTTATGCCAGCTACTGGAAGGTAGTTGTGCTTTCTGGGTTCGAGTCCCACTGGTGGGTGTTGTCCAAAGATTATTAATCTTCACTTGTGGTTTATGCAAGTATAGGCTTATATATATATATATATATATATATATGTCGTACCTAGTAGCCAGAACGCACTTCTCAGCCTACTTTGCAAGGCTCGATTTGCCTAATAGGCCAAGTTTTCCTGAATTAATATATTTTCTCTAATTTTTTTCTTATGAAATGATAAAGCTACCCATTTCATTATGTATGAGGTCAATTGTTTTTTTTTAAGTTAAAATTAACGTAGATATATGACCGAACCTAACCAACCCTACCTAACCTAACCTAACCTATCTTTATAGGTTAGGTTAGGTTAGGTAGCATAAAAAGTTAGGTTAGGTTAGGTTAGGTAGGTTAGGTTGTCGAAAAACAATTAATTCATGAAAACTTGGCTTATTAGGCAAATCGGGCCTTGCATAGTAGGCTCAGAAGTGCGTTCTGGCTACTAGGTACGACATATATATATATATATATATATATATATATATATATATATATATATATATATGTCGTACCTAGTAGCCAGAACGCACTTCTCGGCCTACTATTTAAGGCCCGATTTGCCTAATAAGCCAAGTTTTCCTGAATTAATATATTTTCTCTAATTTTTTTCTTATGAAATGATAAAGCTACCCATTTCATTATGTATGAGGTCAATTTTTTTTTATTGGAGATAAAATTAACGTAGATATAGAACCGAACCTAACCAACCCTACCTGACCTAACCTAACCTATCTTTATAGGTTAGGTTAGGTTAAGTAGCTGAAAAAGTTAGGTTAGGTTAGGTTAGGAAGGTTAGGTTGCTGAAAAACAATTAATTCATGAAAACTTGGCTTATTAGGCAAAGCGGGCCTTGCATAGTAGGCTGAGAAGTGCGTTCTGGCTACTAGGTACGACATATATATATATATATATATATATATATATATATATATATATATATATATATATATATATATATATATATATATATATCGTATCTAGTAGCCAGAACACACTTCTCGGCCTACTATCCGTTACTGAATATATATATTTTTTTTGGGGGGGGGCGAGTAATGTTGACCTTAGAGTATGGCTGGAACTACAACCAGATAAATGGCTTGTACTCAGTGATAATTAACAAACTAATTTAAAATATAATATCGCTAATTTTAATTACAATATTAAGTCTACACATCTATGATTTTCCACGCTACGTTACATTGTGTGCGTTAGGTGGACATGCTTACATTTAAAAAATTATAATTATTTAGATGGTAGAAAGCTTATTTTCCACGTTACGTTGCATTATGTCTTACAAGGAGAGATAGCGGCAAAGACAATGTCTTGAATTCACTAACTCTATTGGAAGAGGAACATCTGCAAGACAAGTGTGGGCAAAAATTCAGATAGCTAAAGGGGGCAGAACCTGGTCTGTGGCTCACAAAGACCCCAAGGGTAAGGCTTAAGAACTAATTCACAAGTGGAGTGATGTAGCATCCTCCTCCTCCCTCTCTGTAGAAGTAAGCAGGGAACAGCTCCTCCGACATAATGACAGAAGGATTATGATAACAAGAGCACAGTCTAGTGATGACGAGTATGGGGAACCAATCACAGCCCAGGAAGTTAAGGGGGCTATGAAAAAGGGTAAAAGTACAACACCTGGTGAAGATGGCGTCACCTACGACATACTCAATGTTCTGTGTGAAGTGTCTGGGATTCCACTACTCCACCTGCTTAACAAATCATTCCTAAGTGGTGTGTTGCCCACACAATGGAAACATGCAATAATTGTCCCCGGCACGCATAGACGAGATAAACCACCTAAATTATTGGGATCGTCTCAAAGCTTTCCAAATGTACTCACTAGAAAGGAGACGAGAGAGATACCAAATAATTTGCACATGGAAAATACTGGAGGGACAAGTTCCAAATCTGCACAGTAAAATAATAACGTACTGGAGTGAACGACATGGAAGAAAATGTAGAATAGAACCAGTGAAGAGCAGAGGTGCCATGGGCACAATCAGAGAACACTGTATGAACATCAGAGGTCCACGTGTGTTCAACGTCCTACCAGCGAGCATCAAAAATATTACAGGAACAACCGTGGACATCTTCAAGAGGAAACTAGATTGTTTCCTTCAAGGAGTGCCGAACCAACCGGGCTGTGGCGGGTATGTGGGCCTACGGGCCGCTCCAAGCAACAGCCTGGTGGACCAAACTCTCACAAGTCATGTCTGGCCTCGGGCCGGGTTTGGGGAGTAGAAGAACTCCCAGAACCCCATCAACCAGGTATAAACCAGGTATCAACCAGGTACCGAAGGCTAATGACCCTGACAATTACAGACCTATCAGTCTCATGTCATGCACTTGCAAAATGCCTGAAAGGATCATTCTAAACCGTCTGTTGCACAAAATAGGCAGGCTAGGGAAGGGGGGGTCAATGGGTTTGTTAAAGGACGGAGCACAGAAAATTGTATAATTAAGTACCTGGTTAATGACTCAGCTAAGTACTCTGTATTTGTCGACATCAAAGGAGCTTTCGACAAAGCACAGGGGATTGCGATCCTGGACGAGTTTGCATGCATGGGTGTCAAGGGGAGACTCATGAATTGGATTGAAGACTACCTCACAGGGAGGAAAGTCAAGGTCTGCTTCAATGGAGCAATCTCAAAAACAATGAATATGGAATTCGGTACCCCCCAAGGAGGAGTCTTAAGCCCCACACTATTCAATGTACTTACGAACGCCATTGCAAATATTGATTTTCCGGAACACAACAAGTTGGATATGTTGCATAATACAAGCTCTCACCTTGGGAAAAATTAAACAGTCCATTGAACTCCTCGGAAGGAAATGTATTGAGCTCGGTTTCACTCTCTCCATAAACAAGACAAAAGCATACTCTCATCACAACCGGGGAGAAAATGAAGAACTACACATTAATGGTGTAACACTTGAATGGGTTGACCACTATCGATACCTTGGCGTCACTGTCGGCTCTAACAAGGGGAAGAAAGAGGAGCTTAACCAACTCATAGAAACATGCAAAAATCGACACAGGGCACTGAAAGCCATGACCTGGAATGGACATGGAGCCTCTGTTGCCGTGCTTAAAATGATGTACACAGCCTATGTGCGCTCCGTGATAGACTATGCAGCACCAGTCTTATGCACCTACTCCCAAAGCGATATGAAAAGGCTCGAAAGCATTCAGAATGACGCCATGACAATCATTCTTGGAGTTCCAAGAACTGCCAAAACGTCCAATCTACGAGAGGAGTTGTCCCTTCCCAGTGTTAAAAGCAGAATTACGGAGCTGAATGCTAAGCTTGCAATTAGGATAGCCAGAGATCCCCATTACAATGGGGATCTCTGACTATCCTAATTTTTTCTATTGCGTTCTATTTCAATTTTTCTATTGCTAAGAAAAAAACTGAGTTCTGTGCTACTTTCAGGGGGGGGAAACAGAAGCAAAAAATGGCATCACAGATCAGTCTGCTACCTCAAAGAACTTCACCTGCTGGAGCAAGCCCGTGAGCTCCTGCCCGGAGAGAGGTTACCTCCCTGGGAGGATGACTCATGCAAGATTATCATCAATGAAATGGCAACGAAAAAATCCAACATGATTCCACAAGAAATGAGGCACAAGTATCTCGAGAAAAATGATAAAGAAGCCGGTGATGAACTAGATGAAATCTACACTGACGGATCATCTAGTTCTGTCAATGGCAGGGCTGGTGCAGCATTCACGGTAATTAAGGATAATGCTTTCCAACGCAGAAATGAAGAAAAAGCGCGTATTGAGAACTATGCCTCTTCAACACAAGCAGAGCTCACTGCCATTGTTATTGCATTAAGGTTTCTTGAACGGAACACTAATGGTGCAGTGATTTCCACCGATTCAAAAGCAGCACTGCAAAGCCTAAGTAAAAATATGGCAGAAAATCTTGTAATAGTCGCTGAAATTAAGAGAGCTGTGAGAGTACTTACCAATCAGGGAAGAGTCATCAAGTTTCTCTGAATCCCCTCCCATTTTGGAATATGTGGGAATGAACGAGCAGATGTGCTGGCTGCTGAAGGAGACCATATTGAATACTTTATACCCAAGACTCTACTACAAATTAGAGGTATTGTCAGGCAACATCACCGTTACAAGGTAACTGAGGAAAGGAGGATAGAAGCACAAACCAGTGAATCTGTACGATGGTACAACATGGTTGCAGCTGGCAATCCCAATCATTATGGCCGAAGAGGAGGAGGACGCGGGAGAGAATCAGTAATAGCGAGAATCCGTCTCGGATACAAATATCCATGGAGATATGAAATGGAAACAACAGTTGATCAGCGAAGCTGCAGAATCTGTGGTGAGAGTGACGGACACCGCCTTGACCACTATCTACGTGAATGTGAACACCTGAGAGACATTAGAAATACCTATAAAATAATAAACCCCACATTGAGTTAGGAAAACACTATTTGTCAAATATTGATACTGTTCTTAAAAGATTCCCCCATTTTGAACCCGCAAGATAACATAAGCTTTTAAGGGTTGACAGATGTTAATTTTCTTGTTTGAGCAGCTGTTCACTTGACACAGTTAAGCAAGTCCTAGCTGTGTCTAGGTACAAGTGACAGGATGAACAACCCAGCGGGTTTTCTTCCTATTTGGGAGTGTTGTTCATGCTGCTAAGGCGGTGTGTCCACTCACAAGATGAGTGGCGCTGCCCAATAAACTCGCCCCTCGGGGCAAAATTAAAAAAAAAAATGGACTGAACAGCTACACAGTACTAATTATTATTATTGGTGTTGGATGTAGAGGCCTAGGAGATCGCCTACACACGCTTCCATTTCAAAAATGCTATTTATTTGGACGGTAGAAAGCTTATTTTCTGCATTACGTTACATTGTGTGTAATGTAACGTACCAGTGTACCGTCAGTACACTGGCCCATGTTGAAGGAGGTGAACTCGTTGGTGTTTGCCATAAAGTGGACGTGTACCTGGAAAGTGGATTCACCGGGATTTGATGAACACTGCCGATATATTGTGTTCTGAGAGAAAGCGACACTTTGTAAATATGCGTAGTAATACTTTTATATACTTTAATACAATGTATATAATGGTGAAGGTGTTAATATTTTGGTGAAGGTGTAATTATGTATGCTTTATCCCCCCCCCCCCACTTTTATTCTTTGCACTACTACTTGCCACAGTCAGTTCTTGACAACTTCCCACCTGCTTGGGGTCGGATACAGAAGAAGAGGTTCTAACACACATTAACAGCAAGAACTCGGCTACTGGCTCAAAGTGTCCTTAACATAATTGGCATCTCCAGCAGGATCCAACTCCTCGTCGGGTAAGAGTGATAGAATTGGTTAAGGTTTAGTGCAATTCCTTTTCTACATTTCCCCCTTTTTTGTTGAATAAGGGTTAAGTATATTTTTCGATGTTGGGAATCATTGCAGTGTTATGTGATTGTGCGCAACGTTATGACAGCGAACAATGGCAGAGAAACAGACTATTGACACTCTGGACGATGTTCAGGAGTTTCTAAACATCGTCCAAGGACGAATAATAATAAATAAACAATAAAATACTACAATAAAATACTTTTATTGTAGTGAGCACTCATTTTTCTCAATATGTCCCTAGGTATTTTCTTATGGACAATTATTTTCAAGACCCACTCAGCCCCGTTTGTATTGGCTGTCAGGCCAAGGGCCTTGATCATGGCTTAAAACTTAAGCGACCTTCAGCTTAAAGGCTTGGAGTGAATCAGCTGAATCCTCAGGTGTGGGTAAATGGAGGGGATAGAGATCATACTGGCCAATGACCTGGGTGATGGGTTTGAACAGTAACAGTCCCATGGTTGGGGACGATCCGGTTGGAGAAGTAGTATGACCCATAGTAGCAGCACAAATCATATCCCAGGAACAGACGTAGTTGAAATGAAAGGACTAGTTTAACCCTATATCTACGACACAGGTTGTTGAGAGCACTCCAGCGAACTCTCCTAACTCTACTCGCGAACCGAAGCATTGGACTAGAGCGCCATTTATTTATTTATTTGTTTATTTATTTATTTATATATATACAAGAAGGTACATTGGGTTTGTGAGAATACATTTGATACTACAGTATTTACACTCTTGTAAAGCCACTAGTACACGCAGCGTTTCGGGCAGGTCCTTAATCTAACAGATAATTTTAAGTAGGTAATTTCTATCAGAATTGATAAATGATAAAGATACATTGCAAGAGAAAAATGAGATGAGAGAGCTTAGTAAGTATATTAAAGCACATTGTTATATTAAAGCTCTGATTGATTACATTGACAGCTTGATTAGTAATTTAAACAAGATTAATAGACACCATACAGCAGATTGACAGCACATATAGGACAGCAATGATCACAATGGTAAAGATGTTCAGATTGGGTACATAAAGATTGGGAGACTGGGTAGCAAAAGATACAGATAAACAAGATTTATAAACACCATACAGCAGATTGGCAGCACATATAAGAAGACAGCAATGATCACAATGGTAAAGATGTTCAAATTGGGAACATAAAGGTTGGGAGATTGGGTAGCAATAGATACAGTTCAATTTGAAGGCAAAAAGTGAAAAACTATGAAGATGAAATTAGGTACTTTTTAGTATTGATTTTGAATGATGTAAAAGTTGGACAGCTTTTCAATTCAGTAGGGAGTGAGTTCCATAAACTGGGTCCCTTTATTTGCATAGAGTGTTTGCACAGATTAAGTTTAACTCTGGGGATATCAGAGATATTTATTTCTGGTGTGGTGATAATGGGTCCTATTACATGGATGGATGGATAACAATGGATAGCAAGCCATGGATAACAAGCCAGAGAAGGAACCCCAAGTGCAAGCACCCACAGATCCCTTAGAGTCTGGTGCGATGGCAGGTAACCTGTACTCACTGAAAGTAAGTTGCAGTACCCATGGGACCGATCAAGAACTCCCCAGACTTCAGAGGTATGTGCATCGATTGTAGAACCCCAAATGTTCCAAACCAGGCTGATGGGAACAGCCCATTATGGACATTGTAGGCTTGTGAAAATTATTCATCGTTTAGCCAAATGTTTCTTATGTGTGCAGGCAATGAGTCACAAAAACGAAAAAGAATGAATGACCAGAATGAAGAATAAAGAATGTTGACTAGACCACACACTAGAAGGTGAAGACTTGAGAATGGTCCAGGACGGACCGAAACGTCGTCGTCCCTTCACCTTCTGGTTTCTTATGCGTATTTTGTATTTTCCTCGTGTTTGCAATACGAGAAGTGACCACAGACCAGGGGACGGTGTTGGGGTTTCGTCAGTAAGTAACCGTACTTAATATCCTGGCAAGATCGCCAATGTCGGGGTTACTCTAAATCTCACTAGTCACCACCAAGTAGTAGTAGTGGTAACTGTTACTTACTGTAGCCCTGCGGGTCTTCACTCCATCCTCGAGGTGCCATTGTTCACCTGGAGAGTATCCCAGTCTACCTCCAGCGGGCCTTATAGCCTGAAGGCGAGTGGGAACACGACCTACTCTCTTGATTGTGTGCCCGCCCCGACAAAGGGCTCTACTGCTATCTGAAAGGTCGCCAACTGGTGTTCTCCGTGTCCAGTAACACGTCAGTGGTATCGTGGAATTGTGGTAGTAGTGGCAGAGAGTACATTAATCAAATCTAGTAACAGGCAGGTTTATATATATATATCTCAATCATTCTCTCTTTATATGGTTATCTTGAGGTTATCTTGAGTTGATTTCAGGGTTTTTTTAGTGTCCCCGCGGCCCGGTCCTTGACCAGGCCTCCACCCCCAGGAAGCAGCCCGTGACAGCTGGCTAACACCCAGGTACCTATTTTTACTGCTAGGTAACAGGGACATAGGGTGAAAGAAACTCTGCTCATTGTTTCTCGCCGGCGCCTGGGATCGAACCCAGGACCACAGGATCACAAGTCCAGCGTGCTGTCCGCTCGGCCGACCGGCTCCGACCGATATGGACTCAATAATCTCAATAGCAACAAGTAATGGAGGGATAATACAAACACGAAGGTGGTTTTGTATTTTACTTAAAATATTAAAGTATTATAGCTCTGGATCAACAACAACAACGAAGTACATGGCAGCAAATCACTCCTCTCTTCATAATCTGGAGCACTAATTGACGGCAACACTCCCCCTCCTCTCGTACATTCCCACCTGCCCCGCCCCCCTCACTGTATATTTTCTCTGTACTTGTTGTCCTGGCGTTAAGCGCCTATTTCTTCAAATTCACAGTAAACACAATACTGGCAATCAGAACAATAAACTGCTATAATGGCAATAAACGCAATGAATCACTGTACTGGCCTTAAGCACAGTAAAATTACTTCAATGGCAATAAACACAGTAACTCACTGTAATGGCATTAAACACAGTAGATCACAATTATGGCATTAAATGCAATAAATTACTTCAATGGCAATAAATACAGTAACTCACTGTAATGGCATTAAACACAGTAGATCGCAATAATGGCATTAAAAGCAATAAGTTACTTCAATGGCAATAAGCACAGTAAATCACTGTACATATGCATATACTATTCAATACTCCAGCATACATATATAGATCACTTCATCAATATTAGCAATAATGAGTCAATACGGGGCACACAGCCTTATACTAATAAATGGTACATATATATATATATATATATATATATATATATATATATATATATATATATATATATATATATATATATATATATATATATATATATCATACTGGCCTGACATATATACTGTGGGTGTATATATATATATATATATATATATATATATATATATATATATATATATATATATATATATATATATATATATATATATATATATATATATATATATATATATATATATATATATATATGACAATGTCAGACCACGAAGGAAAAATTAAACAGGAAATTTCCTTAAGTACTTTCGTATATTAAATACATCTTCAGAAGGTCCTTCTGAAGATGTATTTAATATACGAAAGTACTTAAGGAAATTTCCTGTTTAATTTTTCCTTCGTGGTCTGACATTGTCACATTCTTAATCACGTGTTTATTTTCGTGATATACACACATATATATTATATATATATATATATATATATATATATATATATATATATATATATATATATATATATATATGTATATATATATTATTAAATATGACCGAAAAAGTAAGATTAATAATTCTAACACGAATTTTCTCAATCTTTCGTACATTACGCTTCACTGTTGGAGGTAAATAAAAAATCACTTCTCCAAAATTCATTTTTATTTCTAGTCTGACGCGACACGGGCGCGTTTCGTAAAACGTATTACATTTTCAAAGACTTCACAAATACACAACTGATTAGAACTTACGTATCTCCGATTTTATATCTACATTTGAGTGAGGTGGGAGGGGTGATGTGGCATTAACACAAGACAGAACAAGAGGGGATATTAATAGGGTATTAAAAGTATCAATACAAGACAGAACACAAACAATGGGTATTGAATAGAAGTGTTTGTAGAAAGCCTATTGGTCCATATTTCTTGATGCTTCTATATTGGAGCGGAGTCTTGAGGTGGGTAGAATATAGTTGTGCAATAATTGGCTGTTGATTGCTGGTGTTGACTTCTTGATGTGTAGTGCCTCGCAAACGTCAAGCCGCCTGCTATCGCTGTATCTATCGATGATTTCTGTGTTGTTTACTAGAATTTCTCTGGCGATGGTTTGATTGTGGGAAGAGATTATATGTACCTTAATGGAGCCCTGTTGCTTATGCATCGTTAAACGCCTAGAAAGAGATGTTGTTGTCTTGCCTATATACTGGGTTTTTTGGAGCTTACAGTCCCCAAGAGGGCATTTGAAGGCATAGACGACGTTAGTCTCTTTTAAAGCGTTCTGTTTTGTGTCTGGAGAGTTTCTCATGAGTAGGCTGGCCGTTTTTCTGGTTTTATAGTAAATCGTCAGTTGTATCTTCTGATTTTTGTCTGTAGGGATAACGTTTCTATTAACAATATCTTTCAGGACCCTTTCCTCCGTTTTATGAGCTGTGGAAAAGAAGTTCCTGTAAAATAGTCTAATAGGGGGTATAGGTGTTGTGTTAGTTGTCTCTTCAGAGGTTGCATGGCTTTTCACTTTCCTTCTTATGATGTCTTCGACGAAACCATTGGAGAAGCCGTTGTTGACTAGGACCTGCCTTACCCTACAGAGTTCTTCGTCGACTTGCTTCCATTCTGAGCTGTGGCTGAGAGCACGGTCGACATATTACTTCACAGCCACAGCTCAGAATGGAAGCAAGTCGTGGGACTTACTTCTTTTGTAAGGTCTGATGGTGTAGTGGGTAAAAGCATACTAGTTATGCCAGCTACTGGAAGGTAGTTGTGCTTTCTGGGTTCGAGTCCCACTGGTGGGTGTTGTCCAAAGATTATTAATCTTCACTTGTGGTTTATGCAAGTATAGGCTTATAAGCTGGACACGAGTTCTCTCACATTGACAGTGGCTTGATGGAAAATGCAGACTGACCCCACACTCATCTGGTGCCTTCGGGAAGTGGAGATGTTTGGGATATATATCTCGAACTATCTACTTCTTTTGTAAGGTCTGATGGTGTAGTGGGTTAAAGCATACTAGTTATGCCAGCTACTGGAAGGTAGTTGTGCTTTCTGGGTTCGAGTCCCACTGGTGGGTGTTGTCCAAAGATTATTAATCTTCACTTGTGGTTTATGCAAGTATAGGCTTATATATATATATATATATATATATATGTCGTACCTAATAGCCAGAACGCACTTCTCAGCCTACTATTCAAGGCCCGATTTGCCTAATAAGCCAAGTTTTCATGAATTAATGTTTTTTCGTCTACCTAACCTACCTAACCTAACCTAACCTAGCTTTTTTTGGCTACCTAACCTAACCTTACCTATAAATATAGGTTAGGTTAGGTTAGGTAGGGTTGGTTAGGTTCGGTCATATATCTACGTTAATTTTAACTCCAATAAAAAAAAATTGACCTCATACATAGAGAAAAGGGTTGCTTTATCATTTCATAAGAAAAAAATTATAGTAAATATATTAATTCAGGAAAACTTGGCTTATTAGGCAAATCGGGCCTTGAATAGTAGGCTGAGAAGTGAGTTCTGGCTACTAGGTACGACATATATATATATATATATATATATATATATATATATATATATATATATATATATATATATATATATATATATATATATATATATATGTCGTACCTAGTAGCCAGAACGCACTTCTCGGCCTACTATTTAAGGCCCGATTTGCCTAATAAGCCAAGTTTTCCTGAATTAATATATTTTCTCTAATTTTTTTCTTATGAAATGATAAAGCTACCCATTTCATTATGTATGAGGTCAATTTTTTTTTATTGGAGATAAAATTAACGTAGATATAGAACCGAACCTAACCAACCCTACCTGACCTAACCTAACCTATCTTTATAGGTTAGGTTAGGTTAAGTAGCCGAAAAAGTTAGGTTAGGTTAGGTTAGGAAGGTTAGGTTGCTGAAAAACAATTAATTCATGAAAACTTGGCTTATTAGGCAAATCGGGCCTTGCATAGTAGGCTGAGAAGTGCGTTCTGGCTACTAGGTACGACATATATATATATATATATATATATATATATATATATATATATATATATATATATATATATATATATGCGAACAAGCCTGAATGGTCCCCAGGACATATGCAACTGAAAACTCACACCCCAGAAGTGACTCGAACCCATACTCCCAGAAGCAACGCAACTGGTATGTACAAGACGCCTTAATCCACTTGACCATCACGACCGGACATAATGAGGTGATAGCCGAGGCTATATGAACCACCCCACCGCCGGCACTCGGATAGTTATCTTGGGCATAGCATTTTACCAAATCACCTCATTCTTTGGGGCACACATGAGGAACACAAATGCGAACAAGCCTGAATGGTCCCCAGGACATATGCAACTGAAAACTCACACCCCAGAAGAGACTCGAACCCATACTCCCAGAAGCAACGCAACTGGTATGTACAAGACGCCTTAATCCACTTGACCATCACGACCGGACGTAATGAGGTGATAGCCGAGGCTATATGAACCACCCCACCGCCGGCACTCGGATAGTTATCTTGGGCATAGCATTTTACCAAATCACCTCATTCTTTGGGGCACACGTGAGGAACACAAATGCGAACAAGCCTGAATGGTCCCCAGGACATATGCAACCATCACGACCATATGTCCGGTTGTGATGGTCAAGTGGATTAAGGTGTCTTGTACATACCAGTTGCGTTGCTTCTGGGAGTATGGGTTCGAGTCACTTCTGGGGTGTGAGTTTTCAGTTGCATATGTCCTGGGGACCATTCAGGCTTGTTCGCATTTGTGTTCCTCACGTGTGCCCCAAAGAATGAGGTGATTTGGTAAAATGCTATGCCCAAGATAACTATCCGAGTGCCGGCGGTGGGGTGGTTCATATAGCCTCGGCTATCACCTCATTATGTCCGGTCGTGATGGTCAAGTGGATTAAGGCGTCTTGTACATACCAGTTGCGTTGCTTCTGGGAGTATGGGTTCGAGTCACTTCTGGGGTGTGAGTTTTCAGTTGCATATGTCCTGGGGACCATTCAGGCTTGTTCGCATTTGTGTTCCTCACGTGTGCCCCAAAGAATGAGGTGATTTGGTAAAATGCTATGCCCAAGATAACTATCCGAGTGCCGGCGGTGGGGTGGTTCATATAGCCTCGGCTATCACCTCATTATGTCCGGTCGTGATGGTCAAGTGGATTAAGGCGTCTTGTACATACCAGTTGCGTTGCTTCTGGGAGTATGGGTTCGAGTCACTTCTGGGGTGTGAGTTTTCAGTTGCATATGTCCTGGGGACCATTCTGGCTTGTTCGCATTTGTGTTCCTCACGTGTGCCCCAAAGAATGAGGTGATTTGGTAAAATGCTATGCCCAAGATAACTATCCGAGTGCCGGCGGTGGGGTGGTTCATATAGCCTCGGCTATCACCTCATTATGTCCGGTCGTGATGGTCAAGTGGATTAAGGCGTCTTGTACATACCAGTTGCGTTGCTTCTGGGAGTATGGGTTCGAGTCACTTCTGGGGTGTGAGTTTTCAGTTATATATATATATATATATATATATATGTCGTATCTAGTAGCCAGAACACACTTCTCGGCCTACTATCCGTTACTAAATATATATATTTTTTTTGGGGGGGGGCGAGTAATGTTGACCTTAGAGTATGGCTGGAACTACAACCAGATAAATGGCTTGTACTCAGTGATAATTAACAAACTAATTTAAAATATAATATCGCTAATTTTAATTACAATATTAAGTCTGCACATCTATGATTTTCCACGCTACGTTACATTGTGTGCGTTAGGTGGACATGCTTACATTTAAAAAATTATAATTATTTAGATGGTAGAAAGCTTATTTTCCACGTTACGTTGCATTATGTCTTACAAGGAGAGATAGCGGCAAAGACAATGTCTTGAATTCACTAACTCTATTGGAAGAGGAACATCTGCAAGACAAGTGTGGGCAAAAATTCAGATAGCTAAAGGGGGCAGAACCTGGTCTGTGGCTCACAAAGACCCCAAGGGTAAGGCTTAAGAACTAATTCACAAGTGGAGTGATGTAGCATCCTCCTCCTCCCTCTCTGTAGAAGTAAGCAGGGAACAGCTCCTCCGACATAATGACAGAAAGATTAGGATAACAAGAGCACAGTCTAGTGATGACGAGTATGGGGAACCAATCACAGCCCAGGAAGTTAAGGGGGCTATGAAAAAGGGTAAAAGTACAACACCTGGTGAAGATGGCGTCACCTACGACATACTCAATGTTCTGTGTGAAGTGTCTGGGATTCCACTACTCCACCTGCTTAACAAATCATTCCTAAGTGGTGTGTTGCCCACACAATGGAAACATGCAATAATTGTCCCCGGCACGCATAGACGAGATAAACCACCTAAATTATTGGGATCGTCTCAAAGCTTTCCAAATGTACTCACTAGAAAGGAGACGAGAGAGATACCAAATAATTTGCACATGGAAAATACTGGAGGGACAAGTTCCAAATCTGCACAGTAAAATAATAACGTACTGGAGTGAACGACATGGAAGAAAATGCAGAATAGAACCAGTGAAGAGCAGAGGTGCCATGGGCACAATCAGAGAACACTGTATGAACATCAGAGGTCCACGTGTGTTCAACGTCCTACCAGCGAGCATCAAAAATATTACAGGAACAACCGTGGACATCTTCAAGAGGAAACTAGATTGTTTCCTTCAAGGAGTGCCGAACCAACCGGGCTGTGGCGGGTATGTGGGCCTACGGGCCGCTCCAAGCAACAGCCTGGTGGACCAAACTCTCACAAGTCATGTCTGGCCTCGGGCCGGGTTTGGGGAGTAGAAGGACTCCCAGAACCCCATCAACCAGGTATAAACCAGGTATCAACCAGGTACCGAAGGCTAATGACCCTGACAATTACAGACCTATCAGTCTCATGTCATGCACTTGCAAAATGCCTGAAAGGATCATTCTAAACCGTCTGTTGCACAAAATAGACAGGCTAGGGAAGGGGGGGTCAATGGGTTTGTTAAAGGACGGAGCACAGAAAATTGTATAATTAAGTACCTGGTTAATGACTCAGCTAAGTACTCTGTATTTGTCGACATCAAAGGAGCTTTCGACAAAGCACAGGGGATTGCGATCCTGGACGAGTTTGCATGCATGGGTGTCAAGGGGAGACTCATGAATTGGATTGAAGACTACCTCACAGGGAGGAAAGTCAAGGTCTGCTTCAATGGAGCAATCTCAAAAACAATGAATATGGAATTCGGTACCCCCCAAGGAGGAGTCTTAAGCCCCACACTATTCAATGTACTTACGAACGCCATTGCAAATATTGATTTTCCGGAACACAACAAGTTGGATATGTTGCATAATACAAGCTCTCACCTTGGGAAAAATTAAACAGTCCATTGAACTCCTCGGAAGGAAATGTATTGAGCTCGGTTTCACTCTCTCCATAAACAAGACAAAAGCATACTCTCATCACAACCGGGGAGAAAATGAAGAACTACACATTAATGGTGTAACACTTGAATGGGTTGACCACTATCGATACCTTGGCGTCACTGTCGGCTCTAACAAGGGGAAGAAAGAGGAGCTTAACCAACTCATAGAAACATGCAAAAATCGACACAGGGCACTGAAAGCCATGACCTGGAATGGACATGGAGCCTCTGTTGCCGTGCTTAAAATGATGTACACAGCCTATGTGCGCTCCGTGATAGACTATGCAGCACCAGTCTTATGCACCTACTCCCAAAGCGATATGAAAAGGCTCGAAAGCATTCAGAATGACGCCATGACAATCATTCTTGGAGTTCCAAGAACTGCCAAAACGTCCAATCTACGAGAGGAGTTGTCCCTTCCCAGTGTTAAAAGCAGAATTACGGAGCTGAATGCTAAGCTTGCAATTAGGATAGCCAGAGATCCCCATTACAATGGGGATCTCTGACTATCCTAATTTTTTCTATTGCGTTCTATTTCAATTTTTCTATTGCTAAGAAAAAAACTGAGTTCTGTGCTACTTTCAGGGGGGGGGGGAAAACAGAAGCAAAAAATGGCATCACAGATCAGTCTGCTACCTCAAAGAACTTCACCTGCTGGAGCAAGCCCGTGAGCTCCTGCCCGTAGAGAGGTTACCTCCCTGGGAGGATGACTCATGCAAGATTATCATCAATGAAATGGCAACGAAAAAATCCAACATGATTCCACAAGAAATGAGGCACAAGTATCTCGAGAAAAATGATAAAGAAGCCGGTGATGAACTAGATGAAATCTACACTGACGGATCATCTAGTTCTGTCAATGGCAGGGCTGGTGCAGCATTCACGGTAATTAAGGATAATGCTTTCCAACGCAGAAATGAAGAAAAAGCGCGTATTGAGAACTATGCCTCTTCAACACAAGCAGAGCTCACTGCCATTGTTATTGCATTAAGGTTTCTTGAACGGAACACTAATGGTGCAGTGATTTCCACCGATTCAAAAGCAGCACTGCAAAGCCTAAGTAAAAATATGGCAGAAAATCTTGTAATAGTCGCTGAAATTAAGAGAGCTGTGAGAGTACTTACCAATCAGGGAAGAGTCATCAAGTTTCTCTGAATCCCCTCCCATTTTGGAATATGTGGGAATGAACTAGCAGATGTGCTGGCTGCTGAAGGAGACCATATTGAATACTTTATACCCAAGACTCTACTACAAATTAGAGGTATTGTCAGGCAACATCACCGTTACAAGGTAACTGAGGAAAGGAGGATAGAAGCACAAACCAGTGAATCTGTACGATGGTACAACATGGTTGCAGCTGGCAATCCCAATCATTATGGCCGAAGAGGAGGAGGACGCGGGAGAGAATCAGTAATAGCGAGAATCCGTCTCGGATACAAATATCCATGGAGATATGAAATGGAAACAACAGTTGATCAGCGAAGCTGCAGAATCTGTGGTGAGAGTGACGGACACCGCCTTGACCACTATCTACGTGAATGTGAACACCTGAGAGACATTAGAAATACCTATAAAATAATAAACCCCACATTGAGTTAGGAAAACACTATTTGTCAAATATTGATACTGTTCTTAAAAGATTCCCCCATTTTGAACCCGCAAGATAACATAAGCTTTTAAGGGTTGACAGATGTTAATTTTCTTGTTTGAGCAGCTGTTCACTTGACACAGTTAAGCAAGTCCTAGCTGTGTCTAGGTACAAGTGACAGGATGAACAACCCAGCGGGTTTTCTTCCTATTTGGGAGTGTTGTTCATGCTGCTAAGGCGGTGTGTCCACTCACAAGATGAGTGGCGCTGCCCAATAAACTCGCCCCTCGGGGCAAAATTAAAAAAAAAAATGGACTGAACAGCTACACAGTACTAATTATTATTATTGGTGTTGGATGTAGAGGCCTAGGAGATCGCCTACACACGCTTCCATTTCAAAAATGCTATTTATTTGGACGGTAGAAAGCTTATTTTCTGCATTACGTTACATTGTGTGTAATGTAACGTACCAGTGTACCGTCAGTACACTGGCCCATGTTGAAGGAGGTGAACTCGTTGGTGTTTGCCATAAAGTGGACGTGTACCTGGAAAGTGGATTCACCGGGATTTGATGAACACTGCCGATATATTGTGTTCTGAGAGAAAGCGACACTTTGTAAATATGCGTAGTAATACTTTTATATACTTTAATACAATGTATATAATGGTGAAGGTGTTAATATTTTGGTGAAGGTGTAATTATGTATGGTTTATCCCCCCCCCCACTTTTATTCTTTGCACTACTACTTGCCACAGTCAGTTCTTGACAACTTCCCACCTGCTTGGGGTCGGATACAGAAGAAGAGGTTCTAACACACATTAACAGCAAGAACTCGGCTACTGGCTCAAAGTGTCCTTAACATAATTGGCATCTCCAGCAGGATCCAACTCCTCGTCGGGTAAGAGTGATAGAATTGGTTAAGGTTTAGTGCAATTCCTTTTCTACATTTCCCCCTTTTTTGTTGAATAAGGGTTAAGTATATTTTTCGATGTTGGGAATCATTGCAGTGTTATGTGATTGTGCGCAACGTTATGACAGCGAACAATGGCAGAGAAACAGACTATTGACACTCTGGACGATGTTCAGGAGTTTCTAAACATCGTCCAAGGACGAATAATAATAAATAAACAATAAAATACTACAATAAAATACTTTTATTGTAGTGAGCACTCATTTTTCTCAATATGTCCCTAGGTATTTTCTTATGGACAATTATTTTCAAGACCCACTCAGCCCCGTTTGTATTGGCTGTCAGGCCAAGGGCCTTGATCATGGCTTAAAACTTAAGCGACCTTCAGCTTAAAGGCTTGGAGTGAATTAGCTGAATCCTCAGGTGTGGGTAAATGGAGGGGATAGAGATCATACTGGCCAATGACCTGGGTGATGGGTTTGAACAGTAACAGTCCCATGGTTGGGGACGATCCGGTTGGAGAAGTAGTATGACCCATAGTAGCAGCACAAATCATATCCCAGGAACAGACGTAGTTGAAATCAAAGGACTAGTTTAACCCTATATCTACGACACAGGTTGTTGAGAGCACTCCAGCGAACTCTCCTAACTCTACTCGCGAACCGAAGCATTGGACTAGAGCGCCATTTATTTATTTATTTATTTATTTATTTATTTATTTATATATATACAAGAAGGTACATTGGGTTTGTGAGAATACATTTGATACTACAGTATTTACACTCTTGTAAAGCCACTAGTACGCGCAGCGTTTCGGGCAGGTCTTTAATCTAACAGATAATTTTAAGTAGGTAATTTCTATCAGAATTGATAAATGATAAAGATACATTGCAAGAGAAAAATGAGATGAGAGAGCTTAGTAAGTATATTAAAGCACATTGTTATATTAAAGCTCTGATTGATTACATTGACAGCTTGATTAGTAATTTAAACAAGATTAATAGACACCATACAGCAGATTGACAGCACATATAGGACAGCAATGATCACAATGGTAAAGATGTTCAGATTGGGTACATAAAGATTGGGAGACTGGGTAGCAAAAGATACAGATAAACAAGATTTATAAACACCATACAGCAGATTGGCAGCACATATAAGAAGACAGCAATGATCACAATGGTAAAGATGTTCAAATTGGGAACATAAAGGTTGGGAGATTGGGTAGCAATAGATACAGTTCAATTTGAAGGCAAAAAGTGAAAAACTATGAAGATGAAATTAGGTACTTTTTAGTATTGATTTTGAATGATGTAAAAGTTGGACGGCTTTTCAATTCAGTAGGGAGTGAGTTCCATAAACTGGGTCCCTTTATTTGCATAGAGTGTTTGCACAGATTAAGTTTAACTCTGGGGATATCAGAGATATTTATTTCTGGTGTGGTGATAATGGGTCCTATTACATGGATGGATGGATAACAATGGATAGCAAGCCATGGATAACAAGCCAGAGAAGGAACCCCAAGTGCAAGCACCCACAGATCCCTTAGAGTCTGGTGCGATGGCAGGTAACCTGTACTCACTGAAAGTAAGTTGCAGTACCCATGGGACCGATCAAGAACTCCCCAGACTTCAGAGGTATGTGCATCGATTGTAGAACCCCAAATGTTCCAAACCAGGCTGATGGGAACAGCCCATTATGGACATTGTAGGCTTGTGAAAATTATTCATCGTTTAGCCAAATGTTTCTTATGTGTGCAGGCAATGAGTCACAAAAACGAAAAAGAATGAATGACCAGAATGAAGAATAAAGAATGTTGACTAGACCACACACTAGAAGGTGAAGACTTGAGAATGTTCCAGGACGGACCGAAACGTCGTCGTCCCTTCACCTTCTGGTTTCTTATGCGTATTTTGTATTTTCCTCGTGTTTGCAATACGAGAAGTGACCACAGACCAGTGGACGGTGTTGGGGTTTCGTCAGTAAGTAACCGTACTTAGTATCCTGGCAAGATCGCCAATGTCGGGGTTACTCTAAATCTCACTAGTCACCACCAAGTAGTAGTAGTGGTAACTGTTACTTACTGTAGCCCTGCGGGTCTTCACTCCATCCTCGAGGTGCCATTGTTCACCTGGAGAGTATCCCAGTCTACCTCCAGCGGGCCTTATAGCCTGAAGGCGAGTGGGAACACGACCTACTCTCTTGATTGTGTGCCCGCCCCGACAAAGGGCTCTACTGCTATCTGAAAGGTCGCCAACTGGTGTTCTCCGTGTCCAGTAACACGTCAGTGGTATCGTGGAATTGTGGTAGTAGTGGCAGAGAGTACATTAATCAAATCTAGTAACAGGCAGGTTTATATATATATATCTCAATCATTCTCTCTTTATATGGACTCAATAATCTCAATAGCAACAAGTAATGGAGGGATAATACAAACACGAAGGTGGTTTTGTATTTTACTTGAAATATTAAAGTATTATAGCTCTGGATCAACAACAACAACGAAGTACATGGCAGCAAATCACTCCCTCTTCATAATCTGGAGCACTAATTGACGGCAACACTCCCCCTCCTCTCGTACATTCCCACCTGCCCCGCCCCCCTCACTGTATATTTTCTCTGTACTTGTTGTCCTGGCGTTAAGCGCCTATTTCTTCAAATTCACAGTAAACACAATACTGGCAATCAGAACAATAAACTGCTATAATGGCAATAAACGCAATGAATCACTGTACTGGCCTTAAGCACAGTAAAATTACTTCAATGGCAATAAACACAGTAACTCACTGTAATGGCATTAAACACAGTAGATCACAATTATGGCATTAAATGCAATAAATTACTTCAATGGCAATAAATACAGTAACTCACTGTAATGGCATTAAACACAGTAGATCGCAATAATGGCATTAAAAGCAATAAGTTACTTCAATGGCAATAAGCACAGTAAATCACTGTACATATGCATATACTATTCAATACTCCAGCATACATATATAGATCACTTCATCAATATTAGCAATAATGAGTCAATACGGGGCACACAGCCTTATACTAATAAATGGTACATATATATATATATTGGTGTATACTGGCAGCAGGTTTTCTTTCAAACATGTTTCATTGAATATGACCGCATATTCTGTATTTATTATTTTCTGGTTTAGGGCTTCTATCCCTCTAACTATTTTCTTAGCATCAGGGCTTAATTGAAATAGGAGTTCTCCAAAACTCATTTTCGTACTTTTAAGGTGAAGAAAAGAAGTGATTTACTATAGAGTGTATTACACTTATTTGTATAATTTGCACGACGTTTCGAACCTCCATGGTTCATTCTCAAGTGAATAGATCTTACAATACTAGTTGATTTTCAAACTGCGAATACGTGCAGAGAGCCTGAATTTGGCTCCAAAATATGGCTCAGGCCTCGAAATTGGGATGTTTGGGATATTTTGAAAACTGCAGGGGGGTTTGGGACAAATATGACCAAACGCCGCTCTCAGTACTTGGCATATGTTTCGTATAAAAAGTCCTAATTTCAAACTGCGAATACGTGCAGAGAGCCAGAATTTGGCTCCAAATAATGGCTCAGGCCTCGATATTGGGATGTTTGGGATATTTTGAAAACTGCAGGGAGGTTTGGGACAAATGTGACCAAACGCCGCTTTCAGTACTTCGCATATGTTGGGTATAAAAAAGTCGTAGTTTCAAACTGAGAATACGTGCAGAGAGCCAGAATTTGGCCCCAAAATATGGCTCAAGCCTCGAAATTAGGAAGTTTGGGATATTTCGAAAACTGCAGGGGAGTTTTTGCAAAATGTGACTCACTGCCGCGTTCAGTACTTGGCATATGTTGGGTATAAAAATTCGTAATTTCAAACTGCGAATACGTGCAGAGAGCCAGAATTTGGCTCCAAAATATGGCTCAGGTCTCGAAATTGAGATGTTTGGGATATTTTGAAAACTGCAGGGGAGTTTATGCAAAATGTGACTCACTGCCGCTTTCAGTTCTTGGCATATGTTGTGTATAAAAAGTCGTAATTTCAAACTGCGAATACGTGCAGAGAGCCAGAAGTTGGATCCAAAATATGGCTCAGACCTCGAAATTAGGATATTTGGGATATTTTTAAAACTGCAGGGGAGTTTGAGAAAAATGTGACTCACTGCCGCTTTCAGTACTTGGCATATGTTGGGTATAAAAAGTAGTAATTTCTAATAGCGAATACCTGCAGAGAGCCTGAATTTGGGTCCAA
This sequence comes from Procambarus clarkii, assembly GCF_040958095.1. Taxonomy (NCBI): domain Eukaryota; kingdom Metazoa; phylum Arthropoda; class Malacostraca; order Decapoda; family Cambaridae; genus Procambarus; species Procambarus clarkii. The sequence continues at coordinate 10,677,940 of NC_091219.1, forward strand.
AATATGGCTCAGGCCTCGAAATTAGGATATTTGATATATTTTGAAAACTGCAGGGGGGTTTGGGACAAATATGACCAAACGCCGCTTTCAGTACTTTGCATATGTTCCGTATAAAAAGTCGTAATTTCAAACTGCGAATAGGTGCAGAGAGCCAGAATTTGGCTCCAAAATATGGCTCAGGCCTCGATATTGGGTTGTTTGGGATATTTTGAAAACTGCTGGGAGGTTTTGGACAAATGTGACCAAACACCTCTTTCAGTACTTGGCATATGTTTGTTATAAAAAGTAGTAATTTCAAACTGCGAATACGTGCAGAGAGCCAGAAGTTGGATCCAAAATATGGCTCAGGCTTCGAAATTGGGATATTTCGAAAACTGCAGGGGAGTTTGTGCAAAATGTCACTCACTGCCACTTTTTGGACTTGGCATATCTGGGTTATAAAAAATCGTAATTTCAAACTGCGAATACGTGCAGAGAGCCATAATTTGGCTATAAAATATGGCTCAGGCCTCGATATTGGGATGTTTGAGATATTTTGAAAACTGCAGGGAGGTTTGGGACAAATGTGACCAAACGCCGCTTTCAGTACTTCGCATATGTTGGGTATAAAAAAGTCGTAATTTCAAACAGCGAATACGTGCAGAGAGCCAGAATTTGGCTATAAAATATGCCTCAGGACTCGAAATTGTGATGTTTGGGATATTTTGAAAACTGCAGGGAGGTTTGGGACAAATGTGACCAAACGCCGCTTTCAGTACTTGGCATATGTTGGGTATAAAAAGTCGCAATTTCAAACTGCGAAAACGTGCAGAGAGCCTGAATTTGGCTGCAAAATATGGCTCAGGCCTCGAAATTTGGATATTTGGGATATTTCGTAAACTGCAGGGGAGTTTGAGCAAAATGTGACTCACGGCCGCTTTCAGGATTTGGCATATGTTGGGAATAAAAAGTCGTAATTTCAAACTGTGAATACGTGCATAGACCAAAATATGGCTCAGGCCTCGAATTTGGGACGTTTGGGATATTTTGAAAACTGAAGGGGTGTTTGGGACAAATATGACCAAACGCCGCTCTCAGTACTTGGCAAATGTTTCGTATAAAAAGTCCTAATATCAAACTGCGAATACTTGCAGAGAACCAGAATTTAGCTCCAAAATATGGCTCAGGCCTCGAAATTGGAATATTTGGGATATTTCGAAAACTGCAGGGGAGTTTGTGCAAAATGTGACTCACTGCCGCTTTCAGTACTTGGCATATGCTGGGTATAAAAATTCGTAATTTCAAACTGCGAATACGTGCAGAGAGCCAGAATTTGGCTCCAAAATATGGCTCAGGCCTCGAAAATGAGATGTTTGGAATATTTTGAAAACTGCAGAGGAGTTTGTACAAAATGTGACTCACTGCCGCTTTCAGTTCTTGGCATATGTTGAGTATAAAAATTCGTAATTTCAAACTGCGAATACGTGCAGAGAGCCAGAAGTTGGATCCAAAATATGGCTCAAACCTCGAAATTAGGATATTTGGGATATTTTGAAAACTGCAGGGGAGTTTGTGCAAAATGTGACTCTGCTGCTTTCAGGACTTGGCATATGTTGGGTATAATAAGTCGTAATTTCTAACTGCGAATACGTTCAGAGAGCCAGAATTTGGCTGCAAAATATGGCTCAGGCCTCGAAATTAGGAAGTTTGGGATATTTCGAAAACTGCAGGGGAGTTTTTGCAAAATGTGACTCACTGCCGCGTTCAGTACTTGGCATATGTTGGGTATAAAAATTCGTAATTTCAAACTGCGAATACGTGCAGAGAGCCAGAATTTGGCTCCAAAATATGGCTCAGGTCTCGATATTGAGATGTTTGGGATATTTTGAAAACTGCAGGGGAGTTTATGCAAAATGTGACTCACTGCCGCTTTCAGTTCTTGGCATATGTTGTGTATAAAAATGCGTAATTTCAAACTGCGAATACGTGCAGAGAGCCAGAAGTTGGATCCAAAATATGGCTCAGACCTCGAAATTAGGATATTTGGGATATTTTGAAAACTGCAGGGGAGTTTGAGAAAAATGTGACTCACTGCCGCTTTCAGTACTTGGCATATGTTGGGTATAAAAAGTAGTAATTTCAAACCGCGAATACATGCAGAGAGCCTGAATTTGGGTCCAAAATATGGCTCAGTCCTCGAAATTAGGATATTTGATATATTTTGAAAACTGCAGGGGGGTTTGGGACAAATATGACCAAACGCCGCTTTCAGTACTTTGCATATGTTCCGTATAAAAAGTCGTAATTTCAAACTGCGAATAGGTGCAGAGAGCCAGAATTTGGCTCCAAAATATGGCTCAGGCCTCGATATTGAGTTGTTTGGGATATTTTGAAAACTGCTGGGAGGTTTAGGACAAATGTGACCAAACACCTCTTTCAGTAATTGGCATATGTTAGATATAAAAAGTCGTAATTTCAAACTGCGAATACGTGCAGAGAGCCAGAAGTTGGATCCAAAATATGGCTCAGGCTTCGAAATTGGGATATTTCGAAAACTGCAGTGGAGTTTGTGCAAAATGTCACTCACTGCCACTTTTTGGACTTGGCATATCTGGGTTATAAAAAATCGTAATTTCATACAGCGAATACATGCAGAGAGCCAGAATTTGGCTACAAAATATGGCTCAGGCCTCGATATTGGGATGTTTGAGATATTTTGAAAACTGCAGGGAGGTTTGGGACAAATGTGACCAAACGCCGCTTTCAGTACTTCGCATATGTTGGGTATAAAAAAGTCGTAATTTCAAACAGCGAATACGTGCAAAGAGCCAGAATTTGGCTATAAAATATGCCTCAGGCCTCGAAATTGTGATGTTTAGGATATTTTGAAAACTGCAGGGAGGTTTGGGACAAATGTGACCAAACGCCGCTTTCAGTACTTGGCATATGTTGGGTATAAAAAGTCGTAATTTCAAACTGCGAAAACGTGCAGAGAGCCTGAATTTGGCTGCAAAATATGGCTCAGGCCTCGAAATTCGGATATTTGGGATATTTCGTAAACTGCAGGGGAGTTTGAGCAAAATGTGACTCACGGCCGCTTTCAGGATTTGGCATATGTTGGGAATAAAAAGTCGTAATTTCAAACTGTGAATACGTGCATAGACCAAAATATGGCTCAGGCCTCGAAATTGGGACGTTTGGGATATTTTGAAAATTGAAGGGGTGTTTGGGACAAATATGACCAAACGCTGCTCTCAGTACTTGGCAAATGTTTCGTATAAAAAGTCCTAATATCAAACTGCGAATACTTGCAGAGAACCAGAATTTAGCTCCAAAATATGGCTCAGGCCTCGAAATTGGAATATTTGGGATATTTCGAAAACTGCAGGGGAGTTTGTGCAAAATGTGACTCACTGCCGCTTTCAGTACTTGGCATATGCTGGGTATAAAAAGTCGTAATTTCAAACTGCGAATACGTGCAGAGAGCCAGAATTTGGCTCCAAAATATGGCTCAGGTCTCGAAAATGAGATGTTTGGGATATTTTGAAAACTGCAGAGGAGTTTGTGCAAAATGTGACTCACTGCCGCTTTCAGTTCTTGGCATATGTTGGGTATAAAAATTCGTAATTTCAAACTGCGAATACGTGCAGAGAGCCAGAAGTTGGATCCAAAATATGGCTCAAACCTCGAAATTAGGATATTTGGGATATGTACGTATTCTCAGTTTGATATTATGACTTTTTATACGGAACATATGCAAAGTACTGAAAGCGGCGTTTGGTCATATTTGTCCCAAACCCCCCTGCAGTTTTCAAAAAATATCAAATATCCTAATTTCGAGGCCTGAGCCATATTTTGGAGCCAAATTCAGACTCTCTGAATGTATTCAGAGTTTGAAATTACAAATTTTATACTCAACATATGCCAAGTACTGAAAGCGGCAGTGAGTCATACTTTTCTAAAACTCCCCTGCAGTTTTCAATATATCCTAAATATCCTAATTTCGAGGCCTGAGCCATATTTTGGATCCAACGTCTGGCTCTCTGCACGTATTTGCAGTTTGAAATTACGACTTTTTATACCCAACATATGCCAAGTACTGAAAGCGGCAGTTTGTCACATTTTGCACAAACTCCCCTGCAGTTTTCAAAATATCCCAAGCATCTCAATTTCGAGGCCTGAGCCATATTTTGGAGCCAAATTCTGGCTCTCTGCACGTATTCGCAGTTTGAAATTACGACTTTTTATACCCAACATATGCCAAGTACTGAAAGCGGCAGTGAGTCACATTTTGCACAAACTCCCCTGCACTTTTCGAAATATCCCAAATATCCCAATTTCGAGGCATGAGCCATATTTTGGAGCCAAATTCTGGCTCTTTGCACGTATTCGCAGTTTGAAATTACGAATTTTTATACCCAACATATGCCAAGTACTGAAAGCGGCATTTGGCCACATTTGTCCGAAACCTCCCTGCAGTTTTCAAAATATCCTAAACATCACAATTTCGAGGCCTGAGTCATATTTTGGAGCCAAATTCTGGCTCTCTGCACGTATTCGCAGTTTGAAATTACGACTTTTTTATACCCAACATATGAGAAGTACTGAAAGCCGCGTTTGGTCACATTTGTCCCAAACCTCCCTGCAGTTTTCAAAATATCTCAAACATCCCAATATCGAGGCCTGAGCCATATTTTGAAGCCAAATTCTGGCTCTCTGCAAGTATTCGCAGTTTAAATTACGATTTTCTATAACCCACATATGCCAAGTCCAAAAAGTGGCAGTGAGTGACATTTTGCACAAACTCCCCTGCAGTTTTCGAAATATCCCAATTTCGAAGCCTGAGCCATATTTTGGATCCAACTTCTGGCTCTCTGCACGTATTCGCAGTATTAAATTACGACTTTTTATACCCAACATATGCCAAGACCTGATCGCGGCAGTGAGTCACATTTTGCACAAACTCCCCTGCAGTTTTCAAAATATCCCAAATATCCTAATTTCGAGGCCTGCGCCATATTTTGGATCCAAATTCTGGCTCTCTGCACGTATTCGCAGTTTGAAATTACGACTTTTTATACCTAACATATGCCAAGTACTGAAAGAGGTGTTTGGTCACATTTGTCCCAAACCTCCCAGCAGTTCTCAAAATATCCCAAACATCCCAATATCGAGGCCTGAGCCATATTTTGAAGCCAAATTCTGGCTCTCTGCACCTATTCGCAGTTTGAAATTACGACTTTTTATACGGAACATATGCAAAGTACTGAAAGCGGCGTTTAGTCATATTTGTCCCAAACCCCCCTGCAGTTTTCAAAATATATCAAATATCCTAATTTCGAGGCCTGAGCCATATTTTCGACCAAAATTCAGGCTCTCTGCACGTATTCGCAGTTTGAAATTACTACTTTTTATACCCAACATATGCCAAGTACTGAAAGCGGCAGTGAGTCACATTTTGCACAAACTCCCCTGCAGTTTTCAAAATATCCCAAACATCTCAATTTCGAGGCCTGAGCCATATTTTGGAGCCAAATTGTCGCATTTTGCACGTATTCGCAGTTTGAAATTACGAATTTTTATACCCAACATATGCCAAGAACTGAAAGCGGCGTTTGGTCACATTTGTCCCAAACCTCCCTGCAGTTTTCAAAATATCACAAACATCCCAATATCGAGGCCTGAGCCGTATTTTGGAGCCAAATTCTGGCTCTCTACACGTATTCGTAGTTTGATATTACGACTTTTTATACCCAATATGTGCCAAGTACTGAAAGTGACAGTGAGTCACATTTTGCACAAACTCCCCTGCAATTTTCAAAATATCCCAAACTTCCAAATTTCGAGGCCTGAGCCATATTTTGCAGCCAAATTCTGGCTCTCTGCACGTATTCGCAGTTAGAAATTACGACTTATTATACCCAACCTATGCCAAGTACTGAAAGCAGCAATAAGTCACATTTTTACACAAACTCACCTGCAGTTTTCAAAATATCCAAAACGTCCCAATTTCGAAGCCTGAGCTATATTTTGTGGCCAATTTCAGGCTCTCTGTACGTATTCTCAGTTTGATATTACGAATTTTTATACGGAACATATGCAAAGTACTGAAAGCGGCCTTTGGTCATATTTGTCCCAAACCCACCCTGCAGTTTTCAAAATATATCAAATATCCCAATTTCGAGGACTGAGCCATATTTTGGAGCCAAATTCAGGCTCTCTGCACGTATTCGCAGTTTGAAATTACAACTTTTTATACTCAACATATGCCAAGTACTGAATGCGGCAGTGAGTCATATTTTTCTAAAACTCCCCTGCAGTTTTCAAAATATACTAAATATCCTAATTTCGAGGCCTGAACCATATTTTGGATCCAACGTCTGGCTCTCTGCACGTATTTGCAGTTTGAAATTACGACTTTTTATACCCAACATATGCCAAGTACTGAAAGAGGCAGTTAGTCACATTTTGCACAAACTCCCCTGCAGTTTTCAAAATAACCCAAGCATCTCAATTTCGAGGCCTGAGCAATATTTTGGAGCCAAATTCTGGCTCTCTGCACGTATTCGCAGTTTGAAATTACGACTTTTTATACCCAACATATGCCAAGTACTGAAAGCGGCAGTGAGTCACATTTTGCATAAACTCCCCTGCAGGTTTCGAAATATCCCAAATATCCCAATTTCGAGGCCATAGCCATATTTTGGAGCCAAATTCTGGCTCTTTGCACGTATTCACAGTTTGAAATTACGAATTTTTATACCCAACATATGCCAAGTACTGAAAGCGGTGTTTTTGTCACATTTGTCCCAAACCTCCCTGCAGTTTTCAAAATATCCCAAACATCCGAATTTCGAGCCTTGAGCCATATTTTGGAGCTAAATTCTAGCTCTATGCGCGTATCCGCAGTTTGATATTACGACTTTTTATACAGAAATATATGCCAAGTACTGAAAGTGACAGTGAGTCACATTTTGCAAAAACTCCCCTGCAATTTTCAAAATATCCCAAACTTCCTAATTTCGAGGCCTGAGCCATATTTTGCAGCCAAATTCTGGCTCTCTGCACGTATTCGCAGTTAGAAATTACGACTTATTATACCCAACAAATGCCAAGTACTGAAAGCGGCAATAAGTCACATTTTACACAAACTGACCTGCAGTTTTCAAAATATCCCAAACATCCCAATTTCGAGGCCTGAGCCATATTTTGGGGACAAATTCTGGCTCTCTGCACGTATTCGCAGTTTGAAACTACGACTTTTTTATACCCAACATATGAAATGTACTGAAAGCGGCATTTGGTCACATTTGTCCCAAACCTCCAAGCAGTTTTCAAAATATCCCAAACATCCCAATATCGAAGCCTGAGCCATATTTTGGAGCCAAATTCTGGCTTTCTGCAAGTATTCGCAGTTTGATGTTAGGACTTTTTAAACGAAACATTTGCCAAGTACTGAGAGCGGCGTTTGGTCATATTTGTCTAAAACACCCCTTCAGTTTTCAAAATATCCCAAACGTCTTAATTTCGAGGCCTGAGCCATATTTTGGTCTATGCACGTATTCGCAGTTTGAAATTACGACTTTTTATTCCCAACATATGCCAAATACTCATAGCGGCAGTGAGTCACATTTTGCACAAACTCCCCTGCAGTTTTCAAAATTTCCCAAATATTCTAATTTCGAGGCCTGAGCCATATTTTGGATCCAAATTCTGGCTCTCTGCACGTATTCGCAGTTTGAAATTACGAATTTTTATACCCAACATATGCCAAGTACTGAACGCGGCAGTGAGTCACATTTTGCAAAAACTCCCCTGCAGTTTTCGAAATATCCCAAATATCCTAATTTCGAGGCCTGAGCCATATTTTGGATCCATATTCTGGCTCTCTGCACGTATTCGCAGTTTGAAATTACGACTTTTTATATCCAACATATGCCAAGTCCTGAAAGCAGCAGTGAGTCACATTTTGCACAAACTCTCCTGCTGTTTTCAAAATATCCCAAATATCCTAATTTCGAGGCCTGAGCCATATTTTGGATCCATATTCTGGCTCTCTGCACGTATTCGCAGTTTGAAATTACGACTTTTTATATCCAACATATGCCAAGTACCGAAAGCGGCGTTTGGTCACATTTGACCCAAACCTCCCTGCAGTTTTGAAAATATCCCAAATATCCCTATTTCGATTCCTGAGCCATATATTGGAGCCAAATTCTGGCTCTCTGTACGTATTCTCAGTTTGATATTACGACTTTTTATACGGAACATATGCAAAGTACTGAAAGCGGCGTTTGGTCATATTTGTCCCAAACCCCCCTGCAGTTTTCAAAAAATATCAAATATCCTAATTTCGAGGCCTGAGCCATATTTTGGAGCCAAATTCAGGCTCTCTGAATGTATTCAGAGTTTGAAATTACAAATTTTATACTCAACATATGCCAAGTACTGAAAGCGGCAGTGAGTCATATTTTTCTAAAACTCCCCTGCAGTTTTCAATATATCCTAAATATCCTAATTTCGAGGCCTGAGCCATATTTTGGATCCAACGTCTGGCTCTCTGCACGTATTTGCAGTTTGAAATTACGACTTTTTATACCCAACATATGCCAAGTATTGAAAGCGGCAGTTTGTCACATTTTGCACAAACTCCCCTGCAGTTTTCAAAATATCCCAAGCATCTCAATTTCGAGGCCTGAGCCATATTTTGGAGCCAAATTCTGGCTCTCTGCACGTATTCGCAGTTTGAAATTACGACTTTTTATACCCAACATATGCCAAGTACTGAAAGCGGCAGTGAGTCACATTTTGCACAAACTCCCCTGCAGTTTTCGAAATATCCCAAATATCCCAATTTCGAGGCCTGAGCCATATTTTGGAGCCAAATTCTGGCTCTTTGCACGTATTCGCAGTTTGAAATTACGAATTTTTATACCCAACATATGCCATGTACTGAAAGCGGCATTTGGTCACATTTGTCCCAAACCTCCCTGCAGTTTTCAAAATATCCTAAACATCACAATTTCGAGGCCTGAGTTATATTTTGGAGCCAAATTCTGGCTCTCTGCACGTATTCGCAGTTTGAAATTACGACTTTTTTATACCCAACATATGAGAAGTACTGAAAGCGGCGTTTGGTCACATTTGTCCCAAACCTCCCTGCAGTTTTCAAAATATCTCAAACATCCGAATATCGAGGCCTGAGCCATATTTTGAAGCCAAATTCTGGCTCTCTGCAAGTATTCGCAGTTTGAAATTACGATTTTCTATAACCCACATATGCCAAGTCCAAAAAGTGGCAGTGAGTGACATTTTGCACAAACTCCCCTGCAGTTTTCGAAATATCCCAATTTCGAAGCCTGAGCCATATTTTGGATCCAACTTCTGGCTCTCTGCACGTATTCGCAGTATTAAATTACGACTTTTTATACCCAACATATGCCAAGACCTGATCGCGGCAGTGAGTCACATTTTGCACAAACTCCCCTGCAGTTTTCAAAATATCCCAAATATTCTAATTTCGAGGCCTGAGCCATATTTTGGATCCAAATTCTGGCTCTCTGCACGTATTCGCAGTTTGAAATTACGACTTTTTGTACCTAACATATGCCAAGTACTGAAAGAGGTGTTTGGTCACATTTGTCCCAAACCTCCCAGCAGTTTTCAAAATATCCCAAACATCCCAATATCGAGGCTTAGCCATATTTTGGAGCCAAATTCTGGCTCTCTGCACCTATTCGCAGTTTGAAATTACGACTTTTTATACGGAACATATGCAAAGTACTGAAAGCGGCGTTTAGTCATATTTGTCCCAAACCCCCCTGCAGTTTTCAAAATATATCAAATATCCTAATTTCGAGGCCTGAGCCATATTTTGGACCCAAATTCAGGCTCTCTGCACGTATTTGCAGTTTGAAATTACGAATTTTTATACCCAACATATGCCAAGTACTGAACGCGGCAGCGAGTCACATTTTGCACAAACTCCCCTGCAGTTTTCAAAATATCCCAAACATCTCAATTTCGAGGCCTGAGCCATATTTTGGAGCCAAATTCTGGCTCTCTGCACGTATTCGCAGTTTGAAATTACGAATTTTTATACCCAACATATGCCAAGTACTGAACGCGGCAGTGAGTCACATTTTGCAAAAACTCCCCTGCAGTTTTCGAAATATCCCAAATATCCCAATTTCGAGGCCTGAGCCATATTTTGGAGCCAAATTCTGGCTCTTTGCACGTATTCGCAGTTTGAAATTACGACTTTTTATACCCAACATATGCCAAGAACTGAAAGCGGCGTTTGGTCACATTTGTCCCAAACCTCCCTGCAGTTTTCAAAATATCCCAAACATCCCAATATCGAGGCCTGAGCCATATTTTGGAGCCAAATTCTGGCTCTCTGCACGTATTCGTAGTTTGATATTACGACTTTTTATACCCAATATGTGCCAAGTACTGAAAGTGACAGTGAGTCACATTTTGCACAAACTCCCCTGCAATTTTCAAAATATCCCAAACTTCCAAATTTCGAGGCCTGAGCCATATTTTGCAGCCAAATTCTGGCTCTCTGCACGTATTCGCAGTTAGAAATTACGACTTATTATACCCAATCTATGCCAAGTACTGAAAGCGGCAATAAGTCACATTTTTACACAAACTCACATGCAGTTTTCAAAATATCCAAAACATCCCAATTTCGAGGCCTGAGCTATATTTTGGGGCCAATTTCAGGCTCTCTGTACGTATTCTCAGTTTGATATTACGACTTTTTATACGGAACATATGCAAAGTACTGAAAGCGGCGTTTGGTCATATTTGTCCCAAACCCCCCTGCAGTTTTCAAAATATATCAAATATCCCAATTTCGAGGCCTGAGCCATATTTTGGAGCCAAATTCAGGCTCTCTGCACGTAATCGCAGTTTGAAATTACAACTTTTTATACTCAACATATGCCAAGTAGTGAAAGCGGCAGTGAGTCATATTTTTCTAAAACTCCCCTGCAGTTTTCAAAATATACTAAATATCCTAATTTCGAGGCCTGAACCATATTTTGGATCCAACGTCTGGCTCTCTGCACGTATTTGCAGTTTGAAACTACGGCTTTTTATACCCAACATATGCCAAGTACTGAAAGAGGCAGTTAGTCACATTTTGAACAAACGCCCCTGCAGTTTTCAAAATATCCCAAGCATCTCAATTTCGAGGCCTGAGCCATATTTTGGAGCCAAATTCTGGCTCTCTGCACGTATTCGCCGTTTGAAATTACGACTTTTTATACCCAGCATATGCCAAGTACTGAAAGCGGCAGTGAGTCACATTTTTCTCAAACTCCCCTGCAGTTTTCAAAATATCCCAAATATCCTAATTTCGAGGTTTGAGCCATATTTTGGATCCAACTTCTGGCACTCTGCACGTATTCGCAGTTTGAAATTGCGAATTTTTATACTCAACATATGCCAAGAACTGAAAGCGGCAGTGAGTCACATTTTGCACAAACTCCTCTGCAGTTTTCAAAATATCCCAAACATCTCATTTTCGAAGCCTGAGCCATATTTTGGAGCCAAATTCTGGCTCTCTGCACGTATTCGCAGTTTGAAATTACGACTTTTTATACCCAGCATATGCCAAGTACTGAAAGCGGCAGTGAGTCACATTTTGCACAAACTCCCCTGCAGTTTTCGAAATATCCCAAATATTCCAATTTCGAGGCCTGAGATATATTTTGGAGCTAAATTCTGGTTCTCTGCAAGTATTCGCAGTTTGATATTAGGACTTTTTATACGAAATATTTGCCAAGTACTGAGAGCGGCGTTTGGTCATATTTGTCCCAAACACCCCTTCAGTTTTCAAAATATCCCAAACGTCCCAATTTCGTGGCCTGAGCCATATTTTGGTCTATGCACGTATTCACAGTTTGAAATTACGAATTTTTATTCCCAACATATGCCAAATCCTGAAAGCGGCCGTGAGTCACATTTTGCTCAAACTCCCCTGCAGTTTACGAAATATCCCAAATATCCAAATTTCGAGGCCTGAGCCATATTTTGCAGCCAAATTCAGGCTCTCTGCACGTTTTCGCAGTTTGAAATTGCGACTTTTTATACCCAACATTTGCCAAGTACTGAAAGCGGCGTTTGGTCACATTTGTCCCAAACCTCCCTGCAGTTTTCAAAATATCCCAAACATCACAATTTCGAGGCCTGAGGCATATTTTATAGCCAAATTCTGGCTCTCTGCACGTATTCGCTGTTTGAAATTACGACTTTTTTATACCCAACATATGCGAAGTACTGAAAGCGGCGTTTGGCCACATTTGTCCCAAACCTCCCTGCAGTTTTCAAAATATCTCAAACATCCCAATATCGAGGCCTGAGCCATATTTTGTAGCCAAATTCTGGCTCTCTGCACGTATTCGCAGTTTGAAATTACGATTTTTTATAACCCAGATATGCCAAGTCCAAAAAGTGGCAGTGAGTGACATTTTGCACAAACTCCCCTGCAGTTTTCGAAATATCCCAATTTCGAAGCCTGAGCCATATTTTGGATCCAACTTCTGGCTCTCTGCACGTATTCGCAGTTTGAAATTTCGACTTTTTATACCTAACATATGCCAAGTACTGAAAGAGGTGTTTGGTCACATTTGTCCTAAACCTCCCAGCAGTTTTCAAAATATCCCAAACAACCCAATATCGAGGCCTGAGCCATATTTTGGAGCCAAATTCTGGCTCTCTGCACCTATTCGCAGTTTGAAATTACGACTTTTTATACGGAACATATGCAAAGTACTGAAAGCGGCGTTTGGTCATATTTGTCCCAAACCCCCCTGCAGTTTTCAAAATATATCAAATATCCTAATTTCGAGGCCTGAGCCATATTTTGGACCCAAATTCAGGCTCTCTGCACGTATTCGCTGTTTGAAATTACTACTTTTTATACCCAACATATGCCAAGTACTGAAAGCGGCAGTGAGTCACATTTTTCTCAAACTCCCCTGCAGTTTTCAAAATATCCAAATATCCTAATTTCGAGGTCTGAGCCATATTTTGGATCCAACTTCTGGCTCTCTGCACGTATTCGCAGTTTGAAATTACGACTTTTTATACACAACATATGCCAAGAACTGAAAGCGGCAGTGAGTCACATTTTGCATAAACTCCCCGGCAGTTTTCAAAATATCCCAAACATCTCAATTTCGAGACCTGAGCCATATTTTGGAGCCAAATTCTGGCTCTCTGCACGTATTCGCAGTTTGAAATTACGAATTTTTATACCCAACATATGCCAAGTACTGAACGCGGCAGTGAGTCACATTTTGCAAAAACTCCCCTGCAGTTTTCGAAATATCCCAAACTTCCTAATTTCGAGGCCAGAGCCATATTTTGCAGCCAAATTCTGGCTCTCTGAACGTATTCGCAGTTAGAAATTACGACTTATTATACCCAACATATGCCAAGTCCTGAAAGCAGCAGTGAGTCACATTTTGCACAAACTCCCCTGCAGTTTTCAAAATATCCCAAATATCCTAATTTCGAGGCCTGAGCCATATTTTGTATCCATATTCTGGCTCTCTGCACGTATTCGCAGTTTGAAATTACGACTTTTTATATCGAACATATGCCAAGTACCGAAAGCAGCATTTGGTACCATTTGACCCAAACCTCCCTGCAGTTTTCAAAATATCCCAAATATCCCTATTTCGATTCCTGAGCCATATATTGGAGCCAAATTCTGGCTCTCTGTACGTATTCTCAGTTTGATATTACGACTTTTTATACGGAACATATGCAAAGTACTGAAAGCGGCGTTTGGTCATATTTGTCCCAAACCCCCCTGCAGTTTTCAAAAAATATCAAATATCCTAATTTCGAGGCCTGAGCCATATTTTGGAGCCAAATTCAGGCTCTCTGAATGTATTCAGAGTTTGAAATTACAAATTTTATACTCAACATATGCCAAGTACTGAAAGCGGCAGTGAGTCATATTTTTCTAAAACTCCCCTGCAGTTTTCAATATATCCTAAATATCCTAATTTCGAGGCCTGAGCCATATTTTGGATCCAACGTCTGGCTCTCTGCACGTATTTGCAGTTTGAAATTACGACTTTTTATACCCAACATATGGCAAGTACTGAAAGCGGCAGTTTGTCACATTTTGCACAAACTCCCCTGCAGTTTTCAAAATATCCCAAGCATCTCAATTTCGAGGCCTGAGCCATATTTTGGAGCCAAATTCTGGCTCTCTGCACGTATTCGCAGTTTGAAATTACGACTTTTTATACCCAACATATGCCAAGTACTGAAAGCGGCAGTGAGTCACATTTTGCACAAACTCCCCTGCAGTTTTCGAAATATCCCAAATATCCCAATTTCGAGGCCTGAGCCATATTTTGGAGCCAAATTCTGGCTCTTTGCACGTATTCGCAGTTTGAAATTACGAATTTTTATACCCAACATATGCCAAGTACTGAAAGCGGCATTTGATCACATTTGTCCCAAACCTCCCTGCAGTTTTCAAAATATCCTAAACATCACAATTTCGAGGCCTGAGTCATATTTTGGAGCCAAATTCTGGCTCTCTGCACGTATTCGCAGTTTGAAATTACGACTTTTTTATACCCAACATATGAGAAGTACTGAAAGCGGCGTTTGGGCACATTTGTCCCAAACCTCCCTGCAGTTTTCAAAATATCTCAAACATCCCAATATCGAGGCCTGAGCCATATTTTGTAGCCAAATTCTGGCTCTCTGCACGTATTCGCAGTTTGAAATTACGATTTTTTATAACCCAGATATGCCAAGTCCAAAAAGTGGCAGTGAGTGACATTTTGCACAAACTCCCCTGCAGTTTTCGAAATATCCCAATTTCGAAGCCTGAGCCATATTTTGGATCCAACTTCTGGCTCTCTGCACGTATTCGCAGTTTGAAATTTCGACTTTTTATACCTAACATATGCCAAGTACTGAAAGAGGTGTTTGGTCACATTTGTCCTAAACCTCCCAGCAGTTTTCAAAATATCCCAAACAACCCAATATCGAGGCCTGAGCCATATTTTGGAGCCAAATTCTGGCTCTCTGCACCTATTCGCAGTTTGAAATTACGACTTTTTATACGGAACATATGCAAAGTACTGAAAGCGGCGTTTGGTCATATTTGTCCCAAACCCCCCTGCAGTTTTCAAAATATATCAAATATCCTAATTTCGAGGCCTGAGCCATATTTTGGACCCAAATTCAGGCTCTCTGCACGTATTCGCTGTTTGAAATTACTACTTTTTATACCCAACATATGCCAAGTACTGAAAGCGGCAGTGAGTCACATTTTTCTCAAACTCCCCTGCAGTTTTCAAAATATCCAAATATCCTAATTTCGAGGTCTGAGCCATATTTTGGATCCAACTTCTGGCTCTCTGCACGTATTCGCAGTTTGAAATTACGACTTTTTATACACAACATATGCCAAGAACTGAAAGCGGCAGTGAGTCACATTTTGCATAAACTCCCCGGCAGTTTTCAAAATATCCCAAACATCTCAATTTCGAGACCTGAGCCATATTTTGGAGCCAAATTCTGGCTCTCTGCACGTATTCGCAGTTTGAAATTACGAATTTTTATACCCAACATATGCCAAGTACTGAACGCGGCAGTGAGTCACATTTTGCAAAAACTCCCCTGCAGTTTTCGAAATATCCCAAACTTCCTAATTTCGAGGCCAGAGCCATATTTTGCAGCCAAATTCTGGCTCTCTGAACGTATTCGCAGTTAGAAATTACGACTTATTATACCCAACATATGCCAAGTCCTGAAAGCAGCAGTGAGTCACATTTTGCACAAACTCCCCTGCAGTTTTCAAAATATCCCAAATATCCTAATTTCGAGGCCTGAGCCATATTTTGTATCCATATTCTGGCTCTCTGCACGTATTCGCAGTTTGAAATTACGACTTTTTATATCGAACATATGCCAAGTACCGAAAGCAGCATTTGGTACCATTTGACCCAAACCTCCCTGCAGTTTTCAAAATATCCCAAATATCCCTATTTCGATTCCTGAGCCATATATTGGAGCCAAATTCTGGCTCTCTGTACGTATTCTCAGTTTGATATTACGACTTTTTATACGGAACATATGCAAAGTACTGAAAGCGGCGTTTGGTCATATTTGTCCCAAACCCCCCTGCAGTTTTCAAAAAATATCAAATATCCTAATTTCGAGGCCTGAGCCATATTTTGGAGCCAAATTCAGGCTCTCTGAATGTATTCAGAGTTTGAAATTACAAATTTTATACTCAACATATGCCAAGTACTGAAAGCGGCAGTGAGTCATATTTTTCTAAAACTCCCCTGCAGTTTTCAATATATCCTAAATATCCTAATTTCGAGGCCTGAGCCATATTTTGGATCCAACGTCTGGCTCTCTGCACGTATTTGCAGTTTGAAATTACGACTTTTTATACCCAACATATGGCAAGTACTGAAAGCGGCAGTTTGTCACATTTTGCACAAACTCCCCTGCAGTTTTCAAAATATCCCAAGCATCTCAATTTCGAGGCCTGAGCCATATTTTGGAGCCAAATTCTGGCTCTCTGCACGTATTCGCAGTTTGAAATTACGACTTTTTATACCCAACATATGCCAAGTACTGAAAGCGGCAGTGAGTCACATTTTGCACAAACTCCCCTGCAGTTTTCGAAATATCCCAAATATCCCAATTTCGAGGCCTGAGCCATATTTTGGAGCCAAATTCTGGCTCTTTGCACGTATTCGCAGTTTGAAATTACGAATTTTTATACCCAACATATGCCAAGTACTGAAAGCGGCATTTGATCACATTTGTCCCAAACCTCCCTGCAGTTTTCAAAATATCCTAAACATCACAATTTCGAGGCCTGAGTCATATTTTGGAGCCAAATTCTGGCTCTCTGCACGTATTCGCAGTTTGAAATTACGACTTTTTTATACCCAACATATGAGAAGTACTGAAAGCGGCGTTTGGGCACATTTGTCCCAAACCTCCCTGCAGTTTTCAAAATATCTCAAACATCCCAATATCGAGGCCTGAGCCATATTTTGAAGCCAAATTCTGGCTCTCTGCAAGTATTCGCAGTTTGAAATTACGATTTTCTATAACCCACATATGCCAAGTCCAAAAAGTGGCAGTGAGTGACATTTTGCACAAACTCCCCTGCAGTTGTCGAAATATCCCAATTTCGAAGCCTGAGCCATATTTTGGATCCAACTTCTGGCTCTCTGCACGTATTCGCAGTATTAAATTACGACTTTTTATACCCAACAAATGCCAAGACCTGATCGCGGCAGTGAGTCACATTTTGCACAAACTCCCCTGCAATTTTCAAAATATCCCAAATATCCTAATTTCGAGGCCTGAGCCATATTTTGGATCCAAATTCAGGCTCTCTGCACGTATTCGCTGTTTGAAATTACTACTTTTTATACCAAACATATGCCAAGTACTGAAAGCGGCAGTGAGTCACATTTTTCTCAAACTCCCCTGCAGTTTTCAAAATATCCAAATATCCTAATTTCGAGGTCTGAGCCATATTTTGGATCCAACTTCTGGCTCTCTGCACGTATTCGCAGTTTGAAATTACGACTTTTTATACACAACATATGCCAAGAACTGAAAGCGGCAGCGAGTCACATTTTGCATAAACTCCCCGGCAGTTTTCAAAATATCCCAAACATCTCAATTTCGAGACCTGAGCCATATTTTGGAGCCAAATTCTGGCTCTCTGCACGTATTCGCAGTTTGAAATTACGAATTTTTACACCCAACATATGCCAAGTACTGAACGCGGCAGTGAGTCACATTTTGCAAAAACTCCCCTGCAGTTTTCGAAATATCCCAAACTTCCTAATTTCGAGGCCTGAGCCATATTTTGCAGCCAAATTCTGGCTCTCTGAACGTATTCGCAGTTAGAAATTACGACTTATTATACCCAACATATGCCAAGTCCTAAAAGCAGCAGTGAGTCACATTTTGCACAAACTCCCCTGCAGTTTTCAAAATATCCCAAATATCCTAATTTCGAGGCCTGAGCCATATTTTGTATCCATATTCTGGCTCTCTGCACGTATTCGCAGTTTGAAATTACGACTTTTTATATCGAACATATGCCAAGTACCGAAAGCGGCATTTGGTACCATTTGACCCAAACCTCCCTGCAGTTTTCAAAATATCCCAAATATCCCTATTTCGATTCCTGAGCCATATATTGGAGCCAAATTCTGGCTCTCTGTACGTATTCTCAGTTTGATATTACGACTTTTTATACGGAACATATGCAAAGTACTGAAAGCGGCGTTTGGTCATATTTGTCCCAAACCCCCCTGCAGTTTTCAAAAAAATATCATATATCCTAATTTCGAGGCCTGAGCCATATTTTGGAGCCAAATTCAGGCTCTCTGAATGTATTCAGAGTTTGAAATTACAAATTTTATACTCAACATATGCCAAGTACTGAAAGCGGCAGTGAGTCATATTTTTCTAAAACTCCCCTGCAGTTTTCAATATATCCTAAATATCCTAATTTCGAGGCCTGAGCCATATTTTGGATCCAACGTCTGGCTCTCTGCACGTATTTGCAGTTTGAAATTACGACTTTTTATACCCAACATATGCCAAGTACTGAAAGCGGCAGTTTGTCACATTTTGCACAAACTCCCCTGCAGTTTTCAAAATATCCCAAGCATCTCAATTTCGAGGCCTGAGCCATATTTTGGAGCCAAATTCTGGCTCTCTGCACGTATTCGCAGTTTGAAATTACGACTTTTTATACCCAACATATGCCAAGTACTGAAAGCGGCAGTGAGTCACATTTTGCACAAACTCCCCTGCAGTTTTCGAAATATCCCAAATATCCCAATTTCGAGGCCTGAGCCATATTTTGGAGCCAAATTCTGGCTCTTTGCACGTATTCGCAGTTTGAAATTACGAATTTTTATACCCAACATATGCCAAGTACTGAAAGCGGCATTTGATCACATTTGTCCCAAACCTCCCTGCAGTTTTCAAAATATCCTAAACATCACAATTTCGAGGCCTGAGTCATATTTTGGAGCCAAATTCTGGCTCTCTGCACGTATTCGCAGTTTGAAATTACGACTTTTTTATACCCAACATATGAGAAGTACTGAAAGCGGCGTTTGGTCACATTTGTCCCAAACCTCCCTGCAGTTTTCAAAATATCTCAAACATCCCAATATCGAGGCCTGAGCCATATTTTGAAGCCAAATTCTGGCTCTCTGCAAGTATTCGCAGTTTGAAATTACGATTTTCTATAACCCACATATGCCAAGTCCAAAAAGTGGCAGTGAGTGACATTTTGCACAAACTCCCCTGCAGTTTTCGAAATATCCCAATTTCGAAGCCTGAGCCATATTTTGGATCCAACTTCTGGCTCTCTGCACGTATTCGCAGTATTAAATTACGACTTTTTATACCCAACAAATGCCAAGACCTGATCGCGGCAGTGAGTCACATTTTGCACAAACTCCCCTGCAATTTTCAAAATATCCCAAATATCCTAATTTCGAGGCCTGAGCCATATTTAGGATCCAAATTCTGGCTCTCTGCACGTATTCGCAGTTTGAAATTACGACTTTTTATACCTAACATATGCCAAGTACTGAAAGAGGTGTTTGGTCACATTTGTCCCAAACCTCCCAGCAGTTTTCAAAATATCCCAAACATCCCAATATCGAGGCCTGAGCCATATTTTGGAGCCAAATTCTGGCTCTCTGCACCTATTCGCAGTTTGAAATTACGACTTTTTATACCCAACATATGCAAAGTACTGAAAGCGGCGTTTAGTCATATTTGTCCCAAACCCCCCTGCAGTTTTCAAAATATATCAAATATCCTAATTTCGAGGCCTGAGCCATATTTTGGACCCAAATTCAGGCTCTCTGCACGTATTCGCAGTTTGAAATTACTACTTTTTATTCCCAACATATGCCAAGTACTGAAAGCGGCAGTGAGTCACATTTTGCACAAACTCCCCCGCAGATTTCAAAATATCCCAAACATCTCAATTTCGAGGCCTGAGCCATATTTTGGAACCAAATTCTGGCTCTCTGCACGTATTCGCAGTTTGAAATTACGAATTTTTATACCCAACATATGCCAAGTACTGAACGCGGCAGTGAGTCACATTTTGAAAAAACTCCCCTGCAGTTTTCGAAATATCCCAAATATCCCAATTTCGAGGCCTGAGCCATATTTTGGAGCCAAATTCTCGCTCTTTGCACGTATTCGCAGTTTGAAATTACGACTTTTTATACCCAACATTTGCCAAGAACTGAAAGCGGCGTTTGGTCACATTTGTCCCAAACCTCCCTGCAGTTTTCAAAATATCCCAAACATCCCAATATCGAGGCCTGAGCCATATTTTGGAGCCAAATTCTGGCTCTCTGCACGTATTCGTAGTTTGATATTACGACTTTTTATACCCAATATGTGCCAAGTACTGAAAGTGACAGTGAGTCACATTTTGCACAAACTCCCCTGCAATTTTCAAAATATCCCAAACTTCCAAATTTCGAGGCCAGAGCCATATTTTGGAGCCAAATTCTGGCTCTCTGCACGTATTCGCAGTTTGAAATTACGAATTTTTATACCCAACATATGCCAAGTACTGAACGCGGCAGTGAGTCACATTTTGCAAAAACTCCCCTGCAGTTTTCGAAATATCCCAAATATCCCAATTTCGAGGCCTGAGCCATATTTTGGAGCCAAATTCTCGCTCTTTGCACGTATTCGCAGTTTGAAATTACGACTTTTTATACCCAACATTTGCCAAGAACTGAAAGCGGCGTTTGGTCACATTTGTCCCAAACCTCCCTGCAGTTTTCAAAATATCCCAAACATCCCAATATCGAGGCCTGAGCCATATTTTGGAGACAAATTCTGGCTCTCTGCACGTATTCGTAGTTTGATATTACGACTTTTTATACCCAATATGTGCCAAGTACTGAAAGTGACAGTGAGTCACATTTTGCACAAACTCCCCTGCAATTTTCAAAATATCCCAAACTTCCAAATTTCGAGGCCTGAGCCATATTTTGCAGCCAAATTCTGGCTCTCTGTACGTATTCGCAGTTAGAAATTACGACTTATTATACCCAACCTATGCCAAGTACTGAAAGCGGCAATAACTCACATTTTTACACAAACTCACCTGCAGTTTTCAAAATATCCAAAACATCCCAATTTCAAGGCCTGAGCTATATTTTGGCGCCAATTTCAGGCTCTCTGTACGTATTCTCAGTTTGATATTACGACTTTTTATACGGAACATATGCAAAGTACTGAAAGCGGCGTTTGGTCATATTTGTCCCAAACCCCCCTGCAGTTTTCAAAATATATCAAATATCCCAATTTCGAGGCCTGAGCCATATTTTGGAGCCAAATTCAGGCTCTCTGCACGTATTTACAGTTTGAAATTACAACTTTTTATACTCAACATATGCCAAGTACTGAAAGCGGCAGTGAGTCATATTTTTCTAAAACTCTCCTGCAGTTTTCAAAATATACTAAATATCCTAATTTCGAGGCCTGAACCATATTTTGGATCCAACGTCTGGCTCTCTGCACGTATTTGCAGTTTGAAATTACGACTTTTTATACCCAACATTTGCCAAGTACTGAAAGCGGCGTTTGGTCACATTTGTCCCAAACCTCCCTGCAGTTTTCAAAATATCCCAAACATCACAATTTCGAGGCCTGAGGCATATTTTATAGCCAAATTCTGGCTCTCTGCACGTATTCGCTGTTTGAAATTACGACTTTTTTATACCCAACATATGCGAAGTACTGAAAGCGGCGTTTGGTCACATTTGTCCCAAACCTCCCTGCAGTTTTCAAAATATCTCAAACATCCCAATATCGAGGCCTGAGCCATATTTTGTAGCCAAATTCTGGCTCTCTGCACGTATTCGCAGTTTGAAATTACGATTTTTTATAACCCAGATATGCCAAGTCCAAAAAGTGGCAGTGAGTGACATTTTGCACAAACTCCCGTGCAGTTTTCGAAATATCCCAATTTCGAAGCCTGAGCCATATTTTGGATCCCACTTCTGGCTCTCTGCACGTATTCGCAGTTTGAAATTAGGACTTTTTATACCTAACATATGCCAAGTACTGAAAGAGGTGTTTGGTCACATTTGTCCTAAACCTCCCAGCAGTTTTCAAAATATCCCAAACAACCCAATATCGAGGCCTGAGCCATATTTTGGAGCCAAATTCTGGCTCTCTGCACCTATTCGCAGTTTGAAATTACGACTTTTTATACGGAACATATGCAAAGTACTGAAAGCGGCGTTTGGTCATATTTGTCCCAAACCCCCCTGCAGTTTTCAAAATATATCAAATATCCTAATTTCGAGGTCTGAGCCATATTTTGGACCCAAATTCAGGCTCTCTGCACGTATTCGCAGTTTGAAATTACTACTTTTTATACCCAACATATGCCAAGTACTGAAAGCGGCAGTGAGTCACATTTTGCACAAACTCCCCTGCAGTTTTCAAAATATCCCAAACATCTCAATTTCGAGGCCTGAGCCATATTTTGGAGCCAAATTCTGGCTCTCTGCACGTATTCGCAGTTTGAAATTACGAATTTTTATACCCAACATATGCCAAGTACTGAACGCGGCAGTGAGTCACATTTTGCAAAAACTCCCCTACAGTTTTCGAAATATCCCAAATATCCCAATTTCGAGGCCTGAGCCATATTTTGGAGCCAAATTCTCGCTCTTTGCACGTATTCGCAGTTTGAAATTACGACTTTTTATACCCAACATTTGCCAAGAACTGAAAGCGGCGTTTGGTCACATTTGTCCCAAACCTCCCTGCAGTTTTCAAAATATCCCAAACATCCCAATATCGAGGCCTGAGCCATATTTTGGAGCCAAATTCTGGCTCTCTGCACGTATTCGTAGTTTGATATTACGACTTTTTATACCCAATATGTGCCAAGTACTGAAAGTGACAGTGAGTCACATTTTGCACAAACTCCCCTGCAATTTTCAAAATATCCCAAACTTCCAAATTTCGAGGCCTGAGCCATATTTTGGAGCCAAATTCTGGCTCTCTGCACGTATTCGCAGTTTGAAATTACGAAATTTTATACCCAACATATGCCAAGTACTGAACGCGGCAGTGAGTCACATTTTGCAAAAACTCCCCTGCAGTTTTCGAAATATCCCAAATATCCCAATTTCGAGGCCTGAGCCATATTTTGGAGCCAAATTCTCGCTCTTTGCACGTATTCGCAGTTTGAAATTACGACTTTTTATACCCAACATTTGCCAAGAACTGAAAGCGGCGTTTGGTCACATTTGTCCCAAACCTCCCTGCAGTTTTCAAAATATCCCAAACATCCCAATATCGAGGCCTGAGCCATATTTTGGAGCCAAATTCTGGCTCTCTGCACGTATTCGTAGTTTGATATTACGACTTTTTATACCCAATATGTGCCAAGTACTGAAAGTGACAGTGAGTCACATTTTGCACAAACTCCCCTGCAATTTTCAAAATATCCCAAACTTCCAAATTTCGAGGCCTGAGCCATATTTTGCAGCCAAATTCTGGCTCTCTGTACGTATTCGCAGTTAGAAATTACGACTTATTATACCCAACCTATGCCAAGTACTGAAAGCGGCAATAAGTCACATTTTTACACAAACTCACCTGCAGTTTTCAAAATATCCAAAACATCCCAATTTCGAGGCCTGAGCTATATTTTGGGGCCAATTTCAGGCTCTCTGTACGTATTCGCTGTTTGAAATTACGACTTTTTTATACCCAACATATGCGAAATACTGAAAGCGGCGTTTGGTCATATTTGTCCCAAACCACCCTGCAGTTTTCAAAATATATCAAATATCCCAATTTCGAGGCCTGAGCCATATTTTGGAGCCAAATTCAGGCTCTCTGCACGTATTCGCAGTTTGAAATTACAACTTTTTATACTCAACATATGCCAAGTACTGAAAGCGGCAGTGAGTCATATTTTTCTAAAACTCTCCTGCAGTTTTCAAAATACACTAAATATCCTAATTTCGAGGCCTGAACCATATTTTGGATCCAACGTCTGGCTCTCTGCACGTATTTGCAGTTTGAAATTACGACTTTTTATACCCAACATTTGCCAAGTACTGAAAGCGGCGTTTGGTCACATTTGTCCCAAACCTCCCTGCAGTTTTCAAAATATCCCAAACATCACAATTTCGAGGCCTGAGGCATATTTTATAGCCAAATTCTGGCTCTCTGCACGTATTCGCTGTTTGAAATTACGACTTTTTTATACCCAACATATGCGAAGTACTGAAAGCGGCGTTTGGTCACATTTGTCCCAAACCTCCCTGCAGTTTTCAAAATATCTCAAACATCCCAATATCGAGGCCTGAGCCATATTTTGTAGCCAAATTCTGGCTCTCTGCACGTATTCGCAGTTTGAAATTACGATTTTTTATAACCCAGATATGCCAAGTCCAAAAAGTGGCAGTGAGTGACATTTTGCACAAACTCCCGTGCAGTTTTCGAAATATCCCAATTTCAAAGCCTGAGCCATATTTTGGATCCCACTTCTGGCTCTCTGCACGTATTCGCAGTTTGAAATTAGGACTTTTTATACCTAACATATGCCAAGTACTGAAAGAGGTGTTTGGTCACATTTGTCCTAAACCTCCCAGCAGTTTTCAAAATATCCCAAACAACCCAATATCGAGGCCTGAGCCATATTTTGGAGCCAAATTCTGGCTCTCTGCACCTATTCGCAGTTTGAAATTACGACTTTTTATACGGAACATATGCAAAGTACTGAAAGCGGCGTTTGGTCATATTTGTCCCAAACCCCCCTGCAGTTTTCAAAATATATCAAATATCCTAATTTCGAGGCCTGAGCCATATTTTGGACCCAAATTCAGGCTCTCTGCACGTATTCGCTGTTTGAAATTACTACTTTTTATACCCAACATATGCCAAGTACTGAAAGCGGCAGTGAGTCACATTTTTCTCAAACTCCCCTGCAGTTTTCAAAATATCCCAAATATCCTAATTTCGAGGTCTGAGCCATATTTTGGATCCAACTTCTGGCTCTCTGCACGTATTCGCAGTTTGAAATTACGACTTTTTATACACAACATATGCCAAGAACTGAAAGCGGCAGTGAGTCACATTTTGCATAATCTCCCCGGCAGTTTTCAAAATATCCCAAACATCTCAATTTCGAGACCTGAGCCATATTTTGGAGCCAAATTCTGGCTCTCTGCACGTATTCGCAGTTTGAAATTACGAATTTTTATACCCAACATATGCCAAGTACTGAACGCGGCAGTGAGTCACATTTTGCAAAAACTCCCCTGCAGTTTTCGAAATATCCCAAACTTCCTAATTTCGAGGCCAAATATGTAAATAAATCACATAGCACAGTAAATCACTGTACATATGCATATACTATTCAATACTCCAGCATACATATATAGATCACTTCATCAATATTAGCAATAATGAGTCAATACGGGGCACACAGCCTTATACTAATAAATGGTACATATATATATATATTGGTGTATACTGGCAGCAGGTTTTCTTTCAAACATGTTTCATTGAATATGACCGCATATTCTGTATTTATTATTTTCTGGTTTAGGGCTTCTATCCCTCTAACTATTTTCTTAGCATCAGGGCTTAATTGAAATAGGAGTTCTCCAAAACTCATTTTCGTACTTTTAAGGTGAAGAAAAGAAGTGATTTACTATAGAGTGTATTACACTTATTTGTATAATTTGCACGACGTTTCGAACCTCCATGGTTCATTCTCAAGTGAACAGATCTTACAATACTAGTTGATTTTATTCCCGCATTAGGTCAGGTGATAATACAATGAAGGTGAAAACATGGGGGGATACATAAGGGATAAACATAGGGGCTGCAGAAGGCTTATTGGCCCATACGAGGCATCTCCTATCTAAACACAAAGATTAATCCAGTGTAATTGGCCTGTTATGTTGGACATTGTCTTCTGTGTTGGCATCGATATGTTCTTGTCTTGTCCTTACTCTCATGGTGGGTAGAGTAAATAGTTCCGTGATTTGGGTGTTCATGGTAGGTCGCTCTATTCTAAGAATAGAGCTGCTCTATCCTCTGCAGGACCGTGCTCCTCCACAACTTCTTGAAGGGTTGGAGTCGGTCTCCCGGCCGCCGACTTCTCCTCAAAACTACATCTGCAGTCCTTTCTCTCAGCTGCAGTCGTCCTGATTCCCAGCTAGTTTTCGTTCTTCTCCTGCCTCTCAGTGGATTGGCCCAGCCGCTACGTCGTCACCTACACTGGTGAAACTGCACAGTCGTCCTGGACGTCACTGTTTAGACTTCACGTCTTGCAACACACTTGTCACTGGAACACTTGCTGCTCAATTCTCGATAATTCCTTCTTCGGTCCAACACATGGAATACAGGAAGACCTCACAGGGTGCGTGCAGACTATTGGGTGACGCGTAAATCCACCGGAATGGGGCAAAACTGTCTAACTGACAGGACCCCCTATCGCACGTCCGACCTCCTCGACGTGTCGTGTCAAACTCCTCCCTCACGGTGGATTGGCCCAGCCGCTACGTCATCAAGCGACTTGTGAAGCTGTCAGACGTCCCAGACGTCGGTGCCTAGACTTCACTCCTGTGCTGCACCTGTCACTGGAGCACTTACTAATCGTTTCTCGTCAATTCCTTCTTCGGTCCGAGACACAGAATATAGGAAGACCTCACAAGGTGCTGGCAGACCACTGGTGATGCGTAAATTCACCGGAGATGGGGGATCCTGTCAGTCTGACAGGATCCCCGATCGCACGTCCGACCTCCTTGACGTGCCGTATCAAACTCATGGGCGCCACGCCCGCGCCGTCCGGACCCCCCTGCTCTCGTGACGTCATACTTGCCAGGGGCGTTTCTCATTGGCTCCCTGTACTACATCACTGATCTTGACCAATCTGGTGCCACTGACGTCACAACGTCTTGGCGGGAAATCGTAGTGTCCGGCGCCATCTTGGCGTCCTAAAAGGCCTAAACCACAGGCCAAAACACTCTTCTTTCGCGAATTTCTTGCCAACGAGAGAACACCTAATGCTTCCACATATGTCAAATTGTTCCCCGGAACGTAGAGAACGTTCGGGTAAAGTGGATATGACTCTTACAGCTGGCGTGGGAGAAACAGAAGGGGGGAACTCCGTCACAACGGACAAAAAAATAAAAGCACACGTAAGCATGGTGGAGCGGTATCAAGATGAGGACACTCGCCCCATGATGAATGTGGATAGAGGAAGGGGCCGATAGGTGATTGAGGATGTTGGTAGTAAAAGAAATGTTTTAATGAGTGACCGTTCTCGACAGGTTGATGTCCCTCGTGTAACTAGAGGGCCAAGTGTCAACATTATAAGGAATATTTGCGGCCCTGAAGTTAGAGGAGTGAACGCACTCATCATTAATGCCCAAATAGTCACTGTGGGACTATGCGCGAACTTAGTCATTGGGCAAGACATTGGTACGTATCTCCAGGCTGTACCTGTTAAATTTCCGGTATTCCAGATTCTTGCCTTCTTGGACGACCGCCAGATCGGTACAGGAAACTCCTGCATACAGCCACCAGCAGTACCACGGCTGAGGGAGATGTTGGCTGTTTGCCTCAATTTTTGGATCCTCCTCAGAGCCTCGGGGCTTACATTAATAACCAAGACGCGTAAGGTGATGTTGCTCCTGACAGACACGTCAGTCATATCATTGCCCATGGTTCTAACACAGTGCACAGTTACAAACCCATTAAGATTTCAACTTAGATTCAACAGAGCAGAAGACCTTACGAATCATAAATACTCATACTCCGCCCAAGTAAAACAGAAACAAACAACACTTAGTGGGCCAGTCAGAGGCTTTGGGCCGGCGCAGGAATATCCCTACAAAAAAAAAAAAAAAATTGCTCATGGTCTTGGCGTTCACTTTGGTCAAGATATCTCTATTAGTGCAATTCTTAAAGCATGACTTTCTCTTAACATTGTTCGCCTATCTGCATAAGACTGATTGGTTGTATTCAAACATACTAATTTGGTTTATTTTCCTTTTAGAAACCAAACCAAATTATTGTAGGTGAGGTGTTATGGTATCAACACCGTCGCGGGAGTGTGGAGAGGCGATTTCGGCGCCATCTTTGGACCTGCACTACAACTCTGTGGTATTTGGTGCAACTCAGGCAACGCCCTCTGTTGGTGGTGGCGTGGCATTGGTGAAAGGCTCTGGTTTCCTGCCACAGTTAGAAAGTCGACGAGGATGACCTCCAGTAGATGGCGCATCGAGATCAACGCCATCTAGGTTGTGACTACAATTACAATTTCAGTTCCCCGGTGGAAGGGTGTTATCTAAAGGTCGCCCAGTATACTGTCCGTTTAGCTAATGACGTTTTATGTTCACAGGGGTGATGTAAAGAAGCGGTTGCGCTAAGGAAAGCAGTTCACCTTGGGCAGTCAAGAAAGAAGTAACTAAATATATTTCATAAATAATTACTAAACCATGTAATTTATATAATAATATTGTTGTGTTTAGTGGTTAAATTATTATTTATGAACGTAAAGTTTTTTATAAGAACTATTGGCCAATTTGTAAAGTTTTCCCAAGGTCCACTTAAGTGGTGTCTTATGTATTTAACTGTTCATGCATATGATAAACCAATTGGTTGGTCATTTGAGCGGGGACCAGAGTACTAAAGTTAGAACTTGACATTAGATTTAAATATAGATTAACCACTGAATGGGTTAAATTAAATTTTAAATTAAATAACCATCCAAATCATGTATGGGAGGAGAAATAATTTGCAATTTATACAGTCACTTCTCTAAATGATCAACAACAAATTCCCGCAGACCTCTTAGGACTGATGAGCAGTCGAATGTTAACGAAATACTGTTGGCTGACAAACATTGGTGGGACGAAAAATGGTCGCCTAAAGGTTCAGGAAACATGAAGAAAGATTACTAGTGAGCAAAACATGATTGTAGATAAAAATACTACAACATGAACAATACTTTACTACAAAATACTACTTGTGTTCTGTGATGCTTCTATGAAAGCTAATAACAATGTAGCCAATATTGAATGCAATCACCAATCAAACTTATATACGTCAAGAGCTAGAGTGGCATCCTTAAAGAAACGCTTTTTGTCTCAGCTCTAATTGACAGTCTTACTCTTAGTGTGCTAACTTCACATATCCATAACTCTTTCTACCATCTGTTACGAACCCGTTATCTCAAATATATAACTGATTCATAACATTTTATAGATTAGTAATTAGTATATTTATCCTTTTAGATGTAATAAAGATTATAGTGTGCTTTGTATTACCTATTGTTTAAGTAAGAAGAAGGAGATTATTCATGTGTCTTGGATTTTGAGCGTGTATTCATATTGTAGGATATATATGTGAGGGAGCGCAAGAGCGCAAGCCTAGAGGAGTCGAGTGATTCTTGGGAGGTCTCGCTAGAATTAACCGAATATTGTGGGATTAAGGATTCCAACCTAGTCGTATGAGTGAGGGGATTGAATATGTTGCTGGCTGTTTCCTTGACCCCGAACTGTGTTTTTGTGTCGTTGTGTGTTTGTGTCGTGGAGTCGTCAGTATAAATGTGTGGATGATTTGGCGGCTTGCCAAATATGGTTTTACATTCTGTGTAGTGTTGGTTATAGTAATCTACCAGTTACTGAGGGGAAGAGAGTGATTTACCTCCCTACACATATTGTACATACGGTCCGTTGCCAAGATTAGGCAAGTCAGTTACTGTACTTCTTGTCAGTATTTCAGTTATAAGCGTAATTCATAAAAACTGTTTTACCCATACCTTTTACCTGTAAGTTCGTCTGATGTGGTTCTTAGAACACTATCACCACCTCTTCCCTTCTCAATTTGGGTTTTGCAAGTGCCGCAGCACAACAGATGTTCTGGTGAACTTGGATGGCCATATTCGCACAGCTTTTGCTGCGAAGACCTTCGTTGTTGCCATCCTTTTTGACCTGGAAAAGGCTTACGACACCACTTGGCGATATCATTTTCTGTTCCAACTTGTTTCTTTTGGCCTTCGTGGTAATCTTCTTCTCTTTCTCCAAAGCTTTCTCTCTCGTCGTATCTTTCGAGTGGGGCTTGGTACCGCTCTCTCTGCCTCTTTTCAGCAATTCGAGGGTATGCCTCAAGGTGGTGTTCTGAGTCCTACTCTTTTTCAGGTTGCTCTCAATGGTCTTCTTTCCTCTCTTCCTTCTGGCATCTTCTCCGCTCTCTATGTAGACGATCTTACCCTTTGTTGTCAGGGTGATGATTCGCCTCTCCTTCAACGTCGGCTTCAACTTGCGATTGATGCTGTGTCGTCTTGGGCCACCGATCATAGTTTCAGGTTTTCTACGACTAAGACTTGTGCTATGACTTTTACTCGGAAGCGTGTCGTTCTTCGTCCCTCTTTGTCGCTTTATGGTCACCCCATTGTGCACAAGGATTCTGCTAAGCTTTTTGGGTTAATCTTGGTAGCCCCATATCTCTTACCTCTGAGTTGAATGTTCTAAGGCCCTTACCCTCCTTCAGGTATTGTCCCTTACTTCTTGTGGAGCGGATAGGCGCACTCTCCTTGCTTTACATTCCTCTCTCGTCCTGTCAAAACTCGATTATGGCTGCCCCTGCTTATACTTCTGCTTCTCCTTCTACTCTTCGCCGTCTTGATGCTTTGCACCATACTAGTTTGCAACTCAGCTCAGGTGCCTTTTGTTCGACTCCCGCCGCCCTCAACTTGTATGTTGACACTGGCGTCCTAACTCTCCTGGACCGCCGTGATCGCTACTGTTTTCGCTATCTTGCACGGTCCTTCCAACATTCTTCTTCTCGCCTCTGTCGTGCTTTAATTAAAATAAGGAGGCATGGTCATGGTTTCATAAGGTTTGTTTAATGTCAACCAATATTTTTTGACTAGTTGTATATGAAAAGGGCTGCAGTTTTTCCAAGATTCAGTACAGCAGCGTAAATATTAGGGAAGATTTTTAATTTGTTTATTTTTTTCAACGAATTTTACACATTTTCAAGTGTAAATAAACAAACACACCTTTCAGATATAATCATTCTATGACACTTTTCTGACACACTAGCATATAATAAAGGATCTGGAGTTAGGGAGGTTCCGAAACATCTTTAGTCTTCCTAATACAAATATTCAAAGTTTCCCTAAAAACATTATGCAAATATGTCATGTTTGTTGCTATTATAAAATCAATAAATAAACTTAGAAAATAACGCTTACTCGGGATTTTAGAGACAAACTTTACATATAAGATGTTAATTTTATGTAAATTGAATGAAAAATGATAGAGTTATTTGAACGTTTATGTTAGTTGAAAATATTGAAAAAAAAAAAAAAAAATAAAGTCTAAGGTGCTGCCATCTGTGGCTGAGGTTGACATCAATCAGTTTTCTCCAAAATGGGCACCCTTACAGATAGGCTTATGTGCAGTCAGGTGTATAAGTTTCATGCAAATCGTCCAATAAAAAATAAAAATTTAAAAAATATATATATCATTTTTTTTATCTTAATTATTTTTCTAATAAAACTAATTATAATATATTTTTTAATATATGCTATTGTGATAGCTGAGTGTCATAAATATGATTTCAGTTGACACTTGTGTTTGATAATTGTTTTTGACCATTTTGGAATAATTTTGACACCTACTTCACTATTTTTTCTCCCTTCCTATTTATGCTACGATGCTGAGACATGGACCAGATGAAACCTTTTTTATATACAACTAGTCAAAAAAGTTTGATTGAAATCGAACAGATTTTCATTTAATGCATTTTTTGTGAAAACTGAAACCCTTGCCCCTTATTAACTTTTACCCCCTCCTGTGGTTCCTGTTCCTCTTCACCACCTCCCTCTTTCTGTCTGGTTATATCGCTTACAGGACTTTCTTTCAGTTCGTATATCTAATATTTCTCCTCGTGTTGTTCCTTCCTTCCTTACCCCCATGGAGAGTCCCCCTTCCATAGTTTTGTACATCCTTGACCCAACATCACTAAAGCTTTTACCCCTCCTAAGGGTCTGAAACACCTTTTCCTTGAGCACTTGTCTTCACATTCCTGCTCCGTTTCCATCTTCACCGATGGGTCTAAGTCTGCAGATGGTGTAAGCTACTCAATTGTTTTCCTGACAGCACTTATATGTGTCGCCAACCTCCGGAGACTAGCATCTTCACAGCAGAACTTTATGCTATTCTCTATGTGCTTCGTCTCCTGCTTTCTCGTTGTAATCTTCCTTTGTAGTTGTCGTTGACTCTCGTAGTGCCCTCATGGTTCTTGGGTCCATTAATCCGGTCTATCCAGTGGTCGTTGAGATTCAACATTAGCTGTTTCTTATTTTCAGTAAATTTAAGTCAGTTGAGTTTTGTTGGGTTCCCAGCCATATTGGTGTCTCTTTAAATGAGCGTGCGGATGCTGCCGCTAGGGAAGCTGTCCGCTTTTGTCCCATCTCCCGTAAAGGTATTCCTTATTCCGACTTTTACCCAGTCATTCACTCCTCCATCCTATCCCATTAGCAGGATTCTTGGTCTTCTGTTACTGGTAACAAATTGCGTACTCTTAAGAGTAATGTGTCCTCATGGCCGTCCTCCTACCACCGTAGCCGGCGATGGGAAGCGACTCTGACGAGGTTGCGTATTGGCCATAACTCAAAGTCACTTGATGGAGCGACGATCTGCTCCTTATTGTCCAAATTGCATTGTCCCTCTTATGGTCGTGCATATCCTTGTTGAATGTTCTGACTTCCAGGAGGAGTGTGTGTCTTGCTTTCCGACCGTCCCTCATGGTCGCTTGTCCCTCGTTAGAATTATTAGTGAATCGGATACTTTTGATATCGTTCGCCTTATGTGCTTCTGATCTCATATTGGTATCCTTGGTGATATGTAGCGCCCTCTTATTATTCCGCACATTTGATGGTGCTACATAGCCTTCCCAGTTTGGTGCCTTCTTTTGATAGTTACTTACTTTCAACTGTGAGGATATATTAAGTTAGTAGTCTTGTGTAACAGTTATGCTACACTCAGTCCAGTGTACATGTGGCAGCAGTCAGAGCCAGGACAGGCCTACCACTCCCAGCCTGTGTGGA
The DNA here is from genome assembly GCF_040958095.1 of Procambarus clarkii. Classification (NCBI taxonomy): domain Eukaryota; kingdom Metazoa; phylum Arthropoda; class Malacostraca; order Decapoda; family Cambaridae; genus Procambarus; species Procambarus clarkii. The sequence continues at coordinate 10,711,115 of NC_091219.1, forward strand.
GGCCTAGTGTTAGATACTATGTAATTAGTTAGTACTGCTTCATTTACTTAGGTGTTAGCTCAGTAATAATAAGCTGATTTTGCTTTACAGTTTCTAAGTGAATGAAGGTTAGCTTTGCAGCGATAGCTTAGTAAGGAAATTATTAGGCCTAGGGCGTTCGAACGCATTTGTCCGAACGCAGGCTGCATGCACGCAGTCGCACAAGCTTTTGGAGAGAGTTGAACCCTGGAGCTGCTCTGGAGGACATGGACTGGTGAGCTCAGGGCATGCTTTCCGCTTAAGTTAAGTCTGTTAAGTAGAATATAGTTTTTTTAATTGTATATATATACCAGTGGAGACTTAGCCAATCATTTTATCATTACCCAGTTGAGTGGGAATCTTATTATTGTGCTTGGCTATAGAGAGCCTAGGGCACGAGACTCTGCCTCCCCGTGAGCCAGTCAAATGGTGTTCATATAGGTATATGACTGTAGTGGAGTACTGTATTGTATGTTAAGGCCCTTAAATACACTGGAGAATTGAAACTCAGTTTCCCTTAACCTCATTTTCTGTGCCAAGGTATAGAGTGGGGGGGAATCAGTGATTTATTATGCCATTCTCGATCCATAGTGATAGTAGTTTATAACACCATCCATATCTAAAGAACAGTGGTGTGGTCATATAATGAAGCCATGCTTCAATGGGTATGAAACAACAACAATAACACACCCTATTCGAACAACAGAGTAAACAAAATTAAATAATTTTCAGCTGGGTACACGTTTGTTCTGACGAAGGAAAACCCAGCTGACTATTTATCACGAGGACTGACATTTAAACAATTTGGCTGAGCTGAAACATGGTTCTATGGTCCCCAATGGCTATTTAGTGGCCAGTGGCCTGAACAAAAGCCACAATACATAATGACCAATGTCCCAGCTCCCTCAGACGTACCGAAATCACAAATGATTCAAGTAATTGATTGCACTCGGTACTCGAATTTAAGAAGACAGATTAAGGTCGCCTAGAATGGGCTTTTTATTCCTAAATCAGATGCGGATAACAAATGAAGCTCCAGATGCAATTAAACATTTGATTTGACCGGCCCAGAAAGAAGCTTATGGGGAAGATTATGAAACTCTCCCACCAAAGGTCATTCAAGATTTAGGTTTTTAGGCAGATACTGTCACTTACAATATTCTCAGGTCAAACACTACAATATTTAATCTGTGAGGGAATATTCACCATCCCTAAACCAGTACTGGTAGTGTGTTACATATTCCCTTCACTCAAACACCTCTTGGTTCTATCACTTTTCATTAAATACAAGCTAGGGGACATTGACCTGTATGCTTCCCTTGTAAATTGCATCTACAGTAACTGTCTTGAAAGTTTCTGATAGATCTCCTGTTTCCAGAAACCAATTATACCCAACAGAAAGTAGCAAGCAAACTGCTTAGGCTCCCTTATAAACTATCCATGATGAGCTTCTCTATAATACTCTCTCTTATAGTATACATGATAAGATTCTCTCTAATACTCCCTCTTGTATTATCCATGATGAGATTCTCTCTAATACTCCCCCATAAAGTATCCATGATAAGATTCTCTCTAATACTTCCTCTTGTAGTATCTTTGGTTCCAAGGGTTGTCGTAGCAATGGGGGGGGGCCGGAAGTTGTGGAGATTAGCTCCCACAGCCTGTTAATGCCTCTGATGGCGTGCGTCTCACATAGCCTCTGACAACTGATTCCAGCTTCTTGCCTGCACCTGTGGCTTAGCCTTTAGGCTCGGCGAAATTGCATTTACCAACAGGAGAAGGGATGAGGGCGGGCCTCTGGCGCCTTACAACCAGTTGATTCGGGCAGATGGGACTCATCAGCTTAGGAAGGCAGCTCATCTAGGAAAAAGGAAAACCCCGAATTTAAACCTCCGTTGTCTTGCAGCTAAACCCACTCATGGGAAAGGCTTCGGGAGTCATCCCTTAGGAAAAATCCGGAGTCGGAGTCCCAAAGGCAGTTTGCAGGAGTTTACAGCTACATTCTGGTAACTCCTGCAATGACACTGGTGCCAAGCGTGTCGGCGCCTGCCCTTCCCTTGGACCACAACGGTGCCGAGAAGAGGGTGGAGCTGCTGCATGGGCAACAGCCGCTTCTCCATAAATACTTCCCAGGCCTGTGCCCTGGAAAGGACACTCTAACGTTGCCTTGGCGACGGCTCAAGAAGAGAAGCGACAGTTACAGGTGATAAGCCTACCACTCAATTGGGACAAAGTGAGGCGCCAGGGGTTGCTTCCGTCGGTGGGAGAAATCATCAGATTTAGTAAATGTATGTCGGAAGTAGCTTGTAATATTAAATGGAATGTAATTTTTGCCAATGATAATAACTCTTGTATAAAATTTGTGTGGATCCCATCCCATGTTGGAGTTGGAAAACATGACTTTGTAGATCGATTGGCCAATGAGGCTTGCAGGAAAGAAAACATTGATTATGACTTTGGACTATCTAATGCAGTTATTAGAAACATACAAATTAAAGAAATTAATTCAGATTTAGAAGAACTAAGAAATGCCCAGAGACCTGAAAGCTGCAGTATTAAAAGTTATGACAAGTTTTGTAATAATAGGTATTTGTATGGTCAGCACAGTAACCGGACCAGGCAATGTGATGTAGTCATTGCGCGAATTCGCCTTGGCTATAGACACATCTGGCAGGTTAGTGAGGCTGAGCCACTACCAGAATACTCAGATTGTAAACTTTGTGATAACCTTTAATGCATTCACTAGAACACTATATTGATGAATGTGAAACCGTAAAGGACTTTAGACCTCCTGGCCTCTTGTACCACCAACTGTGTAACTATTTTATTGACTCAGGTGTTCTGGACGACATCCTAACAATTTATCCAAAATTTGCTTGTCCATTTCAAAGAATGAAGAACAATTTTTATTTATATTACTTCTAAGCTGCATCACTTATGAACCCATCCCTGCCCTTGTGTGGCAGTGCACAGTAGAAAGTTGTTTTCACATATCCATACATTAAAACATTGATTGTAACCATGATATATATGTGCTTCAGCCTACAGTTTAGACTTATTGTCTTATGTATGACCCTCTGTCCTGCGTGACAGTGAATACCAGCATTATCCTCACTTTAATAAGACTATCAAAATCCTCAGATTAGGCAAAATTGTAATTAATTTTGTCAATAAAGATGTTAATAATAATAATAAGATTTCGTAGGACAGCTACCGCCCGCCTCAAGCTGGGCAGCCCCCAGCCAATAAAGTTTGTCCCGCCAGTGTCCGCCTGTTCCACTGGGTGCGTGCATCTTAGGCTCCACGTAGGGCTTAGGCCACAATCCAACAAGTGGATCGTCAACCCATACACCAGGCAAAAGGAAACAAACACAGAGCCATCCAGCTCTCAAACTGGGCCCGTGGAATGTAAGGACCATGACACCGGGTCTCTGGGAAGATCTACTGAAAGTTAACGACGCCCACAAGACAGCTGTGATCAACAATGAACTACGGAGGCTCCTGATGGACATAGTCGCCTTGCAGGAGACACGTCTGCCCACGACCGGCAGCATATGAGAGTAGGACTACACCTTCTTCTGGCAGGGCAAACCTCCAAAAGAGGTAAGGGAGCATGGCGATGACTTCGCCGTCGGGAACAAGTTGTTAGGGTCCATAGTACCGCCCACGGAAGGGTCTGCAAGGATCATCAAACTTCAAATTCATACAGCAGCAGGAATGGTCAGACTCATCAACACCTAAGCACCAACACTGACCTCTTCTACCAAAGCGAAGGACGAGTTCTATGATGACCTCAGCCTAATTCTAGAGAGATACCTCAACAAAAGCCAGGCTTCCTCCTGGAAGACTAATGCAAGAGTTGGTTCTGATTACAGCTCTTGCTCTTCTTGTCTGGGCCAGTTTGGATTTGAGAAGATAAATGAGAATAGGCCTCCTGGAGTTCTGCTGTCGTCATGATCTCAGCGTCACCAATTCCTTCTTCGACACCAAGCCCCAGCATAAGGTTTCCTGGAGACTCCCTAGGTCTAAGCTTTGTCAAAAACTCGTCCTGGTGTTTATGGGGTGTAGCAATATGAGAAGCAAACTGACACGTAGCTTTCAGAGCGCAGATTGTGACACCGACCACTCTCTCGTCGTTTGCAAAGTAAAGTTCCAACCCAGGAAAATCCACAGAGCAAAGTAGGTAGGACCAAGCATTAACGTAAACAACACCCATGATCTTCACAAGGTGGAGGAGTTCACTGCTGCGCTGGTAAATGCCGTTCCTGTACCACCCTGCGATAGCGCAAGTGAGAGGTGGTCACATCTTAGGGGCACTATTTTCAACACTGCCATGTCCACCTTCGGTAAGAGGCAGAACAAGTCAGCAGATTGGTTCGAGGACAGTGCAGTGGAACTGTTACCCCTCGTACAGGAAAAGAGACGAGCTCTCTCATCCTACAAGAGCCTGCCCTCAGAAAGGAACCTACAGGCCCGCCATACTGCCCGCAATAGAGTTCAACAAACTGCGAGGTGCTGTGCTAACGATTACTGGTTCCGACTCTGTTCCAGCATCCAGACTGCGGCTACTGTCAGCAACATAAGAGGCATGTATGAAGGGATCAAACAGGCAACTGGTCTTACACAAAACAGAACAGCTCCTCTGAAGTCAGCTACTGGAGAGATCATTAAGGACCGTGATCAACAGATGAATCGCTGGGTAGAATATTACTCTGAACTCTACTCCAAAGAGAACTTGGTCAGCATAGAGGCCTTGGATGCAATCGAGTGCCTACCCATTATGGAAGAACGTGATCTAGAACCGACTGTGGAAGAAGTTGAGAAAGCACTGGATTCACTTTCCTCAGGGAAGGCCCCAGGAGACGACGCGATTCCGCCTGAAGTTCTCAAGTGCACTCGAGGAACACAGAAAACTTACCTTCATGAACTTCTGTGCCAGTGCTGGAGGGAAGGCTCGGTGCCACAAGACATGAGAGATGCGAACATCATCACTCTACTAAAATAAAGGTGACAGAAGTGATGTCAACAACTATTGCGGTATTTCCCTCCTCAGCATCGTTGGCAAACTCTTCGCCAGGGCATCTATCTCCTTACAAGATCTGATGGAAAGCTCTATAATCTATCCTGACTCCGAGCAAAGTACAGATGCGAATCCTCAGGGAGTTCCTCTTCGCCGACGACGCAGCGATCACCACACACAGCAGAAGGCCTGCAACAGCTAATCAACCGCTTTGCTGCAGCCTGTTCCACATTCGACCTGACAATCACCCTGAAGAAGACATATGTGATGGGACAAGACGTCAATGTGCTACCCAATATAAACATCACAGACTATGTGTTGGAGGCGGTTCACGAGTTTATGTTCCTGGGCTCCAAAATCTCAGATACCCTTTTCCTGGGCACTGAGCTCAACAGGCGTATCGGGAAAGCCGCAACAACACTGGCGAGGCTAACAAAGCACGTTTGGGAAAATGTCAAACTGACAATGCACACCAAGGCACAAGCCTACATGGCATGTGTGGTGAGTACACTTCTCTATAGCTCGTAATCCTGGATCCTGCATTCTCGCCAGGAGAGACGACTCAATATCTCCCACATGCGGAACCAGAGACACATCCTTGACAACACGTGGAGAGACTACGTCACCAATAACACATTACTCGAGAGAACAGGAGCCCCATCAATGTTCACTCTCCTGGAGCACAGACGCGTGCGATGGCTGGGACATGTCACACGCATGGAAGATGGCAGCATACTGAAGGACCTCTTATATGGAGAACTGGCATCAGGAAAGAGGCCTACTGAAAGACCCCAGCTGCGTTTCAAAGAGGCCTGCATACACGACCTCAAGCAGATGAACATCGACATCAACACTTGGGAGGCAGCAGCTGCGGATAGATCTGTCTGGAGATGCAAAGTGCAGAAGGGGCTCCAGCAATTCGAGGGATGAACTGTAGTGGTAGGCAGAGGATAAGAGACTTCAGAGGTGGTCTCGACCACTGTCAGACGCACCCGCTTCGTCGTTTATCTGCGCTCGCTGCAGTCGAGACTGTCATTCTCGGGTTGGCCTTCACAGCCACAGCAGGTGCTGCATCCAACTAGATACCCAGGGGCACAATTCCATAACCCCACGGGATTTACGGATGCCTACTGTAAAAGTATATATGATGAGATTCTCTTTAATACTCCCTCATAGAGTATCCATGATAATATGCTCTCTCTCTAATACTCCCTCTAGTAGTATCCATGATGAGATTATAATACTCTTATAGTATTCTCTCATGATACACTTATTATTCTCTTGTAGCATGATACACTTATTTTTTTCTTGTAGCATGATACACTTATAATATTCTCTAATGATACTTTTGTAGTATGGACTCTTGCAGTATGATGCATAATACTCTCGTACATGCCTTGTAGTATTTATGATAAGATTCTCTCTTATGCTCCCTCTTGTAGTATTCATAGTAGTATCCCATAGCTTTTGTTACGTCCAGTTCCAATCAATACATAATTACATCACCTCTGATAATCAAACATTCTTCCAGTGTTGCTCGATTTAACACCACCTCTCTGAGAAAATACACTAGGGCTGTGAGGCGACGCGAACCCGCGACCATGGTATTGTCAGCCACATATTCTACCACTGTACCACAACTAACCAAACTGTTAACACTCTTACAGCCGGATTTCTACATTAATCACAGTAAGTCTGGAAGCCCCTCCTGAAACCAAACCGAGCCTGTTATAAGACCCTCAAGCACTCGGGTGAAAGTTAAAGTAGTTCAACACTGTACTGCATAGAAAGGTAGGGAAGTGTAGTGCACTTTAGGTACTCACAGAAATCACACTAACGTGATATACATCAATGAGAAAATCCACTGTGGTTGTGAGGCATTTCACCAAGGCATTACCAGCCACATGCTCTTCAACAATTCTCTGTTTAGGCACTGAAAATTGTGAAGACTTGTAAAGTTCCTTACACGCCTCCTTGTCATTTTCAGTGATCCTATCCTCCCATGTTCTCTGTTTTATCACATCTTTCCTCAATCCCATTCCTCCTGATGTGGCTGTGAAGCAGTATGCATTTAGTTTTTGCTATATTTATTACGTTGTCTTCATACTGTATTGCCACTACTCTTCACACACTGAGGTATTCATTCATTGTCCTCTGGCATCGTCTTCTGCTCTCTGGTGTTTTTGTATTCTTGTATGTTATAGAAGGAGCCCAGGTACTTGTCAAAACATGTGCGTCATATTATAAGACAGGTTATGTTTACTTGTATGATGGTGTTCATGCTCTTATGAGAAGGGCACATGTGCTCGAATAAGGTCAAATGTATGTGTGGGATGGTGTGCAGGCTTGTGAGAAGATACATATGTATATATCTATCAAAGTGTACAAATACGTATGAAAAAATGTACATAAGCAGGTTCGTATATATGAAATTTAGTAAAGATGTATATGTATATGCCAAAGAGGGGAAATAAATCTGAAAATCTTTAATAATAAACAAATTAGGTATTTCAAGGAATTTAATACAACAACTGCGAAAACTTTCTGAATTAAATTGATTGACCACTCAATGCACAGCTCTTGGCTTTTTACTGATATTAACCATAAATAATCAGCGACAGCAATCTTTGATTTACTAATAATGGGATGCAGCTAATACTTTATTTCGATAAATAAATGAGTGAATGTATCAACAGATTTGATAGCCAATAAGGTGCTTGATGATACCAAAACATTAACAAACAAGTGTGCTGAAGGAATATCAGCTTTTTAAGTGAAATTTAACATTTCGAGAGAAAGTTTCACACATTCATTGCATTATATAAAAAATCGTCATTTGCTTTCAAAACACATTTTAGTTTATTTCAGATACTTTTTTGTTAACATTCTAAACGAAATTTCTCCACATTAAGAAGAGTTTCCTTATATTGAAATAAGCTAAAAATATAATATTAAAATATTGCTTATTTTAAATCAGCAACTGAAATTGTGTGCCCTTCTTCTTCTGTGCAATGTTGTCTGTTTGTGTTTGATTCCCTTAATTTTACTCCTTGTAATCTCATGTAAGTGGTAGATGATCAACTAGTCAGGGACTGAGAAGGTTGTGGTGATTAATGTCGTGCCACTTGGTGACAGTTTATGAATAAGGTCAGGGAAGTTTTCGAACAAATTAAATTGAGGGTCATATTTTTATGACATTATAAATATACAAAAGAAATATAATCATGTAACACTAATATATTAAATTATCGGTTATATAAAGGGGAATTATAGTCAGGTGAGATGATGACTAAACAACACATCAGAAGATGAGGAGACGACGACGTTTCCGTTCGTCCTGGACCATCATCAAGTCGATTTGTGTGTCGTCTTCTGGTGTGTGGTTTGGTCATCACATCTTCAGCCTCCTTATTGTGACTCATCGTCTGCATATAGTTAGGTGAGGCCACGATATATGATCACATTTTGCTTTTATGAAATTATGAATGTTATTAATAGCTCAAACTACACACTAAAGTTACAGTTTTAAATGTATTTTTTTAATGAAATCCAACAACAAATATATATATTTCGTACCTGAAGTAATCAACAACGTGAAGAGTCAGGAAAAGTCTTAGCATCTACATATGCAGCAGACAGTGAATGTAGCGTATACGCAGCAGCAATAGACAACACCAGCACAGTGTGTGGACACTACTGGTGGATGTAGTGAGTATGTAGCTGAGTCAGTGTGTGAGGGGCCGGTGATGAACAAATTACAGGTCTCAACCCGGGGTGTTCGGACATTGTTGTTCCATTCACAAGGACCCGGATAGTTCTATTTATCTTCAAAAAATGAGTGAAGTGCAATAATATTTACACAGATATTCAGACAATGTTTTTTTCTGTGTGGAAGGGGCAAGTAAAAGTTTTAAATATCTGTTATTAGAAATATGTATATATTAATTGAAATGCTCCAAGGTTTGGAGGGAAACTTCCACAAACCTTAATCGATCTTGTCATTGTCACCAATATTCGATAATCTTGACATGATTTTCTCACAGTCAAGATCAGCAATAAATTGACTTGACAGTTTGCATGCTTGAACTACTTATTTATTTACAGTTATGTGTAGTAATTGCGGATTATATATTTAACTATTCACTAGCCAGTAAATTGATGATAATATTCTGAGGTGATAATCTTATTTATATTTCTTACTGTATATATTTCTGTTATGATCATTGTATATACACGTTAAATGAATATTCCTTCATTATTTGTTATTATTCATGTTTGATTTATACCTGAAACTTAAAAAAAAATCATTTGGAAGTACATGAAATATGGTGCACGGTTGTGGGACCCCCGCCTCCACCGCAAGCATATGGTGCACGGTTGTGGGGCCCCCGCCTCCACCACAAGCATATGGAGCACGGTTGTGGAGCCCCCGCCTCTACCACAAGCATATGGTGCACGGTTGTGGGGGGTCCCGCCTCCACCACAGGCATAAGGTGCACGGTTGTGGGGGGTCCCGCCTCCACCACAGGCATAAGGTGCACGGTTGTGGGGGGGGGTCCCGCCTCCACCACAGGCATAAGGTGCACGGTTGTGGAGCCCCCGCCTCTACCACAAGCATATGGTGCACGGTTGTGGGGGGTCCCGCCTCCACCACAGGCATAAGGTGCACGGTTGTGGGGGGTCCCGCCTCCACCACGGGCATAAGGTGCACGGTTGTGGGGGGTCCCGCCTCCACCACAGGCATAAGGTGCACGGTTGTGGGGGGTCCCGCCTCCACCACAGGCATAAGGTGCACGGTTGTGGGGGGTCCCGCCTCCACCACAGGCATAAGGTGCACGATGTGGGGGCCCCCCGCCTCCACCACAGGCATAAGGTGCACGGTTGTGGGGGGTCCCGCCTCCACCACAGGTATAAGGTGCACGGTTGTGGGGGCCCCCGCCTCCACCACAGGCATAAGGTGCACGGTTGTGGGGGCCCCCGCCTCCACCACAGGCATAAGGTGCACGGTGTGGGGGCCCCCGCCTCCACCACAGGCATAAGGTGCACGGTTGTGGGGGCCCCGCCTCCACCACAGGCATAGTTGAACAAAAGAATGAAGAGCTTCATATCTGAATCCATACCTGCCAAGGCTCAATAAAGGAAAGATAGGTTTCTATGAATGATAGCAATTTGGGAGGAATGGATAAAAAAGAGATGATATATGATAAGTTCGATATACTTGAAATTTCTATAAAAATATAACGAAAAGGTAACGAAAAGAGAACTGAAATAAAAACAGAAAAGAGGGAGAGAGAGAGAGAGAGAGAGAGAGAGAGAGAGAGAGAGAGAGAGAGAGAGAGAGAGAGAGAGAGAGAGAGAGAGAGAGAGAGAGAGAGAGAGAGAGAGAGAGAGAGAGAGAGAGAGAGAGAGAGAGAGAGAGAGAGAGAGAGAGAGAGAGAGAGAGAGAGAGAGAGAGAGAGAGAGAGAGAGAGAGAGAGAGAGAGAGAGAGAGAGAGAGAGAGAGAGAGAGAGAGAGAGAGAGAGAGAGAGAGAGAGAGAGAGAGAGAGAGAGAGAGAGAGAGAGAGAGAGAGAGAGAGAGAGAGAGAGAGAGAGAGAGAGAGAGAGAGAGAGAGAGAGAGAGAGAGAGAGAGAGAGAGAGAGAGAGAGAGAGAGAGAGAGAGAGAGAGAGAGAGAGAGAGAGAGAGAGAGAGAGAGAGAGAGAGAGAGAGAGAGAGAGAGAGAGAGAGAGAGAGAGAGAGAGAGAGAGAGAGAGAGAGAGAGAGAGAGAGAGAGAGAGAGAGAGAGAGAGAGAGAGAGAGAGAGAGAGAGAGAGAGAGAGAGAGAGAGAGAGAGAGAGAGAGAGAGAGAGAGAGAGAGAGAGAGAGAGAGAGAGAGAGAGAGAGAGAGAGAGAGAGAGAGAGAGAGAGAGAGAGAGAGAGAGAGAGAGAGAGAGAGAGAGAGAGAGAGAGAGAGAGAGAGAGAGAGAGAGAGAGAGAGAGAGAGAGAGAGAGAGAGAGAGAGAGAGAGAGAGAGAGAGAGAGAGAGAGAGAGAGAGAGAGAGAGAGAGAGAGAGAGAGACAACAGAGAGAAAGGGAGAGAGAGAGAGAGAGAGAGAGAGAGAGAGAGAGAGAGAGAGAGAGAGAGAGAGAGAGAGAGAGAGAGAGAGAGAGAGAGAGAGAGAGTTATTGAGTTATTGCGAGAGAGTTATTATTGTACGTAGAGCTCTGTCTAGGTTCTTTCTGCATGTTTAGCTCTGCCCAAGTTCCTACTGCATGTAGAGTTCTGCCCAGATTCGAACTGTATGTAGAGGTCTTTACAGGTTCTTACTGGATGTGGAGCTCTGTCCAGGTTCTTACTGCATGTAGAGCTCTGCCCAGGTTCTGGTCAGAGCTTTACATACAGTAATAACTTGGGCAGAGCTCTGCATGCCGTAATAACCTGGGGTAGATCTCTATATACCGTAACAATCTGGGCAGAGCTTTACATACAGAAATAACCTGGGCAGAGCTTTACATACAGAAATAACCTGGGCAGAGCTTTACATACAGAAATAACCTGGGCAGAGCTTTACATACAGAAATAACCTGGCAGAGCTCTACACATCGTGATGACCTGGTCAGAGCTCAAGTCATTACGGGGTTAATGTCGTGAAGGATAGCTAACTCTTAATATAATGATATTTAATTGATTGAATCGAATTACCCGTAGGACCACCCTATTTTTACTGAAAAGGGAAACAGATAACTAGTGTAATAAAATGGACTATTAAACGAGAAATGGAGAGAATTTTCTGCTTCCTTCATGTTAGTTTAAGATAACAGATAAACTGTTATATAGTGATCCTTCAGTTGATAACTCGTTGTTATTGGATCACTAGTTGTTACATTGTCAGGTATTAATTCTCGTAAAGAATACTGAAAAAAGGCGAGAATATTATTCAATTCTCTGGCATGCTCACAATATTTATATCTCTGCTGGGTATTATCTGGCTATACGGTCCCTCTATGTGGGAAGAATTTAGTAAATGATGTGCAGATAGGAAAATATTAATTTATGTTAATTCAACAAATTACTAGGATTAGTATATACTATGCCTAGCATACAATGATAATTATATGTTGGATTATTTTCAACAAAACTCCGGAGGGGGGGGGTAGAATTCTCGGGTCGTAGTTCAGCGTTGAGTACTGACGTACCTTTCCTTTCCCTGAAGTTATTCTAAAGTTAGTATGTAAGTACGTTAGAACGCACATAACGGACGTCGTGAATCTGTCAGAGACAGATAAGACTCTAAGTCTTCTTAGGGAACTTATGTTAAATGTTGAAACATTTAATAATTAAGTTATCTGTAATCAATAACTCACTAAAGTTTACAGTAGACTCAACAACTAGGGTCAAAGCGACATGTAATGGTTGCATTACGTAGTTGCCGAATTATAGGTAAACTCAGAAAATGTTCTCAAGATTGATAACATTGTTGTATAAGTTGTATTCTACATTATTATACAGTAATTAAAGTATTATTCACTGGATCATTCAAGATGAAGGAGACTTCGATACTAGAGTAAGGTCACTGTCTAGGGTCGCTGTGACTTATAACTATTAAGTTACTAGACAACAACACATCACTGAGCATCATGATCACCCCAAACTCAAACGAGGAAATTTGATTTAATATGCACTGCCGTGCAGTAGACATTCTCACTAATAGTATAACTAAATTGCTAACTAGCTAAAATAATGTAATATTAGAGAACTGAAAAGGTTATTCATTAAAATCAAGGAAGGCTCTTGAGTCGATAGTGAGATTAGTAGCCTAGTCATTCTGACTTATGAGCTAATTAAATTGCAGTTCATAGGCTTGTCACTGGAAACTCATTATTAATACATCCTCAGCCTTAAATGAGAAATTTATTTTCTTAAATCAGTCCCTATAAGTCGTAAACTGTATTTAATTGTGAGTACAGACTAGGCTGGTGTTCAGTTGACACTAACTAAAGTCCCTAATACCTACCTAAATAGATGGTTTAAATTTCTGACCTACCTAAGTAGAGGACTAAGCTAATTGTGATAACTCACTAATTCTTAGTGGGGTTACAAGCTAAATTGTGAGCAATAATAATTGCAAGGTTATTGTGGTGAGCAATAATGTACTCAAATTAACATTGTGGGTTGCAATAAGCTCAAATTAACATTGTGAGCTGTATTAAGCTCGTTAACAGTGTGACCTATATTGAGCTCGTTAGCAGGGTGAGCTATATTGAGCGCGTTAACAAGGTGAGCTATATTGAGCTCGTTAACATGGTGAGCTGTATTGAGCTCGTTAACAAGGTGAGCTATATTGAGCTTGAATTAAAGAAGTGGAGCAATAGAGCGTTCGATTACCATGGCGAGCAAAATTGAGCTCGAATTCGCATGGGGAACAATAAAGCACTCAATTATTACGTTAATTCACATATGAGCTATAGGGTCAGCTTGGCTTATTAGTGCAAGATCCTTCTTGAAGGATAGCTAAGCAAGGAATCTATGTAGATTCTCGGGTGACCAGTGCTCGAATTAGAGAGATGGAACATTTAGCGTTTAAACATCATTATGAACAACAGGGCGGTCAATTGTTACGCTAATTCAGGGGTGAGCTGTGAATTGAGCTCGTTAAGCATGTTGGGTAACAGTGCTTATGGTCTAATGGTAATGCATTAAACGATGGGAAACCTAAGATTGCTGGAATTTTAATTATTGCTACAATTAATCCTATTGAAGATAATTCGTAATACTTTCCCTGCCTAAACGTTTCACGGGTTATTAGTTCTCTGTGGTATGTTCACTTACATATTGGTAAATTTGCAATTTTGTTCATGATGTGCTCCCACAGTAATATGCAGTAACGAGAATTAAACAGCTCAGACAAAAATTGATGCAAATATTTTCACTAACTCTTAGTGCAGAAAACATGGAATTAATACGGTCTTCTTGGAAAACCTTAAGCGCAGGAATAATGGACCTTGGTCCTAGTGAATTTACAAGTGTAATAGTTGCTTGATGACTTCGTGGTATTGATAAATTCAAGAATGCTGGGTGCATTGAGTGCTAGATTCTCTAGCCTAATATTATTGATTAGCTAGGGAGTACTAGATTCTCTAGCCTAATATTATTGATTTTACCTAGGGAGACTGAGTGTGGTCAATTATTACTTGTCGAGAATAATTCTATGTCTGCAGTGGATTCAATGACTTGGTCGCTGTGACATGTATCTGTTTAGATATGGACCACTGATTTTCCACTGAGAGCTATGAAACATCTCAGCGAATACTAACTGTACTACATTCAATCTGGGTTTATTACTCAGCTGGATTTCTCATTTAGCTTGCTGCTGGAGAATTGATTTACTGCTGATTAATATATTATTGTTGGCAGGCATAAGCTTCTTCAGGTTTAAAAGTTTACCTGTTAGTAAGCAGCCACCTGCAGATTGGAGCATATTCATGCCCAATCGTTTAACATGTCCATTAATGAACTGGTAATAGTAGTCTGCTCCAACTAGTGCATTTACATTATTAACCCTTAAAGTGCGCATCACGTCATATGACGTGTTGGAAGTTGTTCCAGTCAACTGCATATCACGTCATATGACGTGTTGGAGTACTATGCAAGATTTAAACGGCCCGCGGATACACGGGGTTCACTACACCTTCATCAGGGCTCTTGTAAACAGACGCCATTTTGAAACAAAATCGTGGGCCAAACTCCCGGGTGTTAGGGCCTCAGTATTGAGTGAGCTACCAAGCCTGACGCACGCAGCATGTGCTAACAGCACTGCTGTTCAGCTTGTGACCACAGCATCGCCTAAAAATGCCATAATACACTTGCTCATGCTATTATGTAGCGATGATATTATTACAGAAGACCCCTGACTGTGATAAAACTGACCAGGGTTCTGATAATAGCAGGATTGTGGTGATATTTAGCGCTGTGCGCCATGGAGGGAGGAGTAATGCTGTGGGAGGGAGGGTGGTGGCGATGCCTTCTGATTGTGTGTGGCCACCTTTTATTGACTGCACTCACCATACCAGCTTAGTGGTTCGCTATGGTGAACACAAATGTAGATACTTATATATAACGTGTGTATAGAGGGTATAAACAGCAAGAGGAGAAGGTTGGGAGCCGCCATTTTGGTGAGGGCGGTGGCGTCGTCTGCACGACGCCACCGTGCAGACGACGGTGTTGTTTACTGGTTACCACGATGGTCTTTGGGCACCATACCAGTTTACTTGTACACGTATGGTGAATAAAACAGGTAGATATTTATATATAAGGTGTGTATATAGCGTAATAACAGCACAAACAGTATTGTTGGAGGAGAAATATTAGTGTGTCTGGCCTTGAGGGCGGCAGCCATCAGCTGACTGTGTGAGGTCCTACGTCTTTGTGCCTTTACTCACCATACAAGCTTAGATGCACAGTTATGGTGAACAAAACATGTAAATACTTATATATAACGTCTGTATATAAAAGCAAAAACAGTATGGTGGGGGGAGAATGGTGGCAAGTCAGGTGAGGTGAGGACGGGAGGGAGTGGCAGCCAGTGGCGGGCTGCCACTGCCACTCAGCATACCAACTTAGTGGCTCGTTATGGTGAACACGAATGTAGATACTTATATATAACATCTGTATATAGTGAATAAAAGCAAAAACAGTATTGTGGGAGGAGAATGTGATTGAGTCAGATGACTTGAGGGAGGGCGTGAGTGGCTGGCTGGTACACGGCGGTCACTCCTCGTTACTTTTTGACTCATAATAGCTACTTAGTGGTTCGTTATGGTGAACAAAACATGCAGATACTTATATATAACCTGTGCTTATAGTGTAATAACCGACAAAGTATTTGTTCACTGATTGATGAACATAATTGAATCAACAATATGCACACCATATTTTTGAGTACAGCGATGATTCACTCATATTAATTTATAAATATATCAAACTACACACTATTGAATAATATTACAGCAAAAAACTATGAAAAATCAATTAGAGACATTGAAATAATTAGGTAATTATCTCTTTGTGGCATCTTCGGCCTGACAGCTGGCGAGCAACAGACTGCCTGGGACACACGCTGAGTCAGCGCCTGTTTTTTGCCAGACTTCCCTGCCCTATAGTGGGCAATATATGCCACTAACGATTTTTTTATTATTTTTCCCGTGATCAGTGAACACAAATTAACAGGTTAGAAAGAAAAAATATTATTTTTTTTCAAAATTACATGCGCCTGTGGGGAAGATAGGATATTATACCCCTTTCATGTTAAGGGTTAAGGCGGTCAGACGTTAACTGATTGTCAGCCAATTTAATTTCATGTTTCTGCAAGAAGTTGGCTGTGTACCCCAGACCCTTGATATTTAGGTCAAAAGGTATTTGATTTACAACAATGGCTTGGATGGCCTTGACATGACTACCTAGACGTACAAGCAGTTGAACTACTGAGTATTCTTTGGGTCCTCAATTTATTATGAACCCTGACAGGTTTAATTTTACCTGTCTGATTGGGTTTAAGTTGAGTGCCTCTGCTGCCTTTCGAGTAATGAAATTTCTCTGGGATCCTTGATCAAATAGGCCACAAGTGGTGATCTTGACTCCATTATTCTTCACTTGAAGTTGGGCAGTGGACAAGGTTGCATCCTCTTGAGACATTACTGTTTAAATTAAAAAATTGAAATTACGCTGTACACATCTCGCACCTTGCAGCACTGTACATGTATAGATTCTCTACCTCCTATTCTAGGATTGACATAATTTGTTTTGACAAATTTGCACAGTGCAGCATGATGCTTGCCTCTTCTACACCTATTGCAGGTGTTCAGTGGGGTGTCACAGCTGTTAACATTTTGTGATTTGAGGAACCTAGTACATTTATGTAACTGTTGAATCGTCTAACTCGAGTATCTCTATTAGGATAATTAGTACATTTGTACAAAGAATGTTTTTGATTGCAAAACAAACATAATCCCCATCCTACAGTTTGTTTAGGGAAAACCGGTTTAGGTTAAACTGCAACTACAGGTTGTGAAGGTTTTGCTGCTTGCATTTGCTTGTTATTTATTCTCTTGTGAGTACTTGGTGTACTCTGGGGAGCAATTATTGGGCTCTTGGGAGTACTCATTGGACTCTTAGGTCTTTTAGGAGCACTTGTGAGGCTCTTAGGTCCCTTAGGAACACTTACGGGGCTCTTAGGTCTTATTGATGAATCAGTGTTTGATCTGTTGTTATTACATTGATTTTTTTATAACATTATTACCTAATGACAGTGTCACTTTAGGAGTTTCAGGTAAGGAAACTGATATGGGTACAGTTTCTGTGCATTCAGAAGAGGCAGTAAGTTTGCTGGTTTGCTAATTGATCAACTAAATTGTGCAAACCTGCAAATATATCCTGCATTGACAGGCTATTGCCATTCTGGTATAAATATAATTTATTGAGTACCTCACCAGACATTTTCTCTGGATGATGATTATAATCATCCACTCAGCAGTGGAGTGATCCTCCTTCTTGCTAAAGGAATTTAACAGTGACTCAAGCTGAAAACTAAAAGCTTGTAAAGAGTCAACTGATTGCTCCGGTGGAGATAAATCTAGTAATTGGTAAACAAGGTTTATAACAGTCTTCTCATTATCAGCACCTGCTCTAGAGTGCTGGTTTGAGTAATTATGACTATTACGTCTGTTGCTTAAGGCTTCTTGCTTAGCCTCAGCTTTAATTACAGCTTCAGCTGCTGCTGCAACTTCAGCTTTATTTCCATTTTCTGGTTCAAATTCACTGGCTGTTGCAGCTTCACTTGGAGATCCATCTGCAGCTTCACTTATTTCTCTGGGTTCCTTTGAGAGACTGTTTAATTCAGTAGCCTCATGCATTGAATTTATAGAATCCAGGGAATATTGAGATGAGCTGTCTGAAAATTGATCAGAATCTGTAAATGAATTATGGGAAAATCCTGGCAGCTATTCTCTTTTTTAAATTGACTTTAATAAGATAATTTTCTAAGTGAGTAAGTAATTAAGTGAGTGAACTGTATGTACTGATTCAACTGCCGGAAATTATCTCACATAATTTGGGGGGACAATTTGCAACTTAAACCACTTTGAGATGGCTCCTTCTTTAACCACAAATTATTTACCTTATAAATATAATTATATCATACCACATATGGTGGTCTAATCTACTATTATTATGGCAATGATTAATTAATAATTATGAGCACTACTTCTACAGTATATACAAAAGGAGGGCTTAGCTGTTCCTGTAGAAGGGGCCTGCTAAGGCTGTGTAATTGTAGCATCAAAGATGGGTGTGGCCCTGTGCCTCTGAGTGCCATGTAATGACAGCTGTTTAGGAGGCCTACAAGACTTGGCATACAGCTAGGTAATATTTGTGTAAGGCCCAACTGTCTGCTCAGCTTCTTGTTACTCCAAATCACAATTACGTGCCGAGTTCAAAGAATTAATAATGTTTCTCTAAACATATAAGTACAGGTAAGACATGGAATATGAGGGTGATAAATTGTGTAAACGTACTTGTTATGGGCATCTTCATGCAAATAACCGGCTACCTATCTATATTAAAAGATGCATCTATTTAAAACAGATTACTAGCAGTCAGATACTTAATTGCTCCTGTTGAGTAGTAGAGGAGTTGCTGGTAGTTTCTTGGAGATAGAGTAGGTCTATCGTGTGAAACTAATATCACAATTATCTCAGGAGCAAACGTTCTGTGTTGTTATTGTTCAGAGACTTTACTCTCTCTCTCTTACTCTTACTCTCTATACGCTCTCTGGGCGACTGACGCCCCTGTTTTGTTGGTTCCACTTCTAAATGTAATTTTACAGTAACAAGGGAGTCAAGCTATATTTTGGTGTTAGTAATTATGTTCAGTCTTATTGAACACTATTTTATTAAATTGAAACACTAGACTGTTGTATAAACAGAATTAGGATAATGTAAATATGTGGCGTCAATGACGTCACGGAATCACCCATTCTCTATTCTTTAAGGGGATACTATGTTATTATGTGTGTCGGATTTCCGACATAATTCCGAGGGGGGGAAGAACATGGATCGAAGTCCCGGTAAGGACTGCGATCACTTTATTCTTCTCCCTCAGAACTATAGTGCTGCTTTAATTTGAGTTTACATTGTTGTGCTGCCGTACTTTGGGGATGTATGTCCCGTACTGGCGTATTGGGTGCTGGAAGTCGATGAACGTCCTCCTTTCTTGCCAGTTCTAAAGGAACTAATTTATCTAATGTTTTGAGAGTAGTGTTGCCTCGGAATTTTACTTTCACTATTCTCAAGATGCCCTGGCTGTCTGGATGAACAGAGACTATTTGGCCTACAGGCCACTCTGAGCATGGCCCATCGCTGTCCACCAGAACTATGTCACCAGGGTTCAAGTTAATTCTGTTGAAGGGGTTGTTTGCCCCATAATGATACTCCCTCAGAGCTGTAAGGTATTCTCGAGTCCATATGTCATTCCACCGACTTATCACCCCTGATAGATGTTTGAAAAGTTGAACCAAATCACTCTCTTGGACATATGAAGGATCCTCTGGTTCCTCGTCCCTAAGGGACACAAGGGTACTGAGAGGTCTCCCATACATCAGATGAGCTGGACTTAATGGTTCACGCTGCAAAACATCATCAGAGAGGTAGGTAAGTGGTCGGTTATTAACTTGTGCTTCTATCTCTATGACTACGGTTTGGAGCTCCTGTAGGTCAATCTCTTGGCGGTGTAGGGTTTTCCATAGAGAACGTTTCACCGTACCAATCATACGTTTATAGAATCAAATCAAATGAAATGTTTATTTAGGTAAGGTACATACATACAAGAGATTTTACAAAGAGTGATGGATTTATAGTTAGGGCTAGTACATACAATGCCTAAAGCCACTATTACGCAAAGCGTTTCGGGCATGAAAAACTTAAATGACTAAAGCTTAATACTAATTGAGCATAAAGAGTAAAATGAAAATATGGAATGAAAACATAGCTGAAAAAGCAGCACAAATACAATTCTGTCGAAAAACAGCGCTCTTAAAAAAAAAACAGACATTGGTTGACAATAGAGGGGTAAGGTAGGTTACAGGGAATTTATTAGGTAGTGCTTCGTTTTTATCTTAAACTGGTTGAGAGAGGTACAGTCTTTAACATGGTTGGGAAGGTCATTCCACAATCTGGGTCCCTTGATTTGTAGAGCATTTCTAGATTGATTAAGTCGTACTCTAGGAATATCAAAACTGTATTTATTTTTGGTGTGGTGCTCATGGGTTTTGTTACAACCTTCTATGAAGCTTTTGAGGTCAGGATTGGCATTACAGTTTAGTGTTTTATATATGTATAATACACATGAGAGAATGTGCAGTGACATAATGTCTAACATATTCAGAGATTTGAGTAGGGGTACTGAGTGATGTCTGGTGCCAGAGTTGGATATTGTCCTAATAGCAGCTTTGTGTTGAGTAATTAGAGGATGTAAATGACTTTGGGTAGTAGAACCCCAAGCACAAATACCATAGTTGAGTTATGGATAGATGAGGGAGTAATAGAGTCACCAGGGCAGGGCGGGGTACATAATATCTGATCTTAGAAAGAATGCCAACAGTTTTTGAAACTTTTTTTGATATATTTAGAATGTATCCCTGGAAATTCAGCTTGTGGTCAATGAGAATGCCAAGGAATTTGCCATCTAATTTGTTACAAATTTGGGTATTGTTTATTTTGTGATTTATTTGATTAGAGGATATATTGCCAAACAGAATATAGAAAGTTTTGTCAATGTTAAGGGTGAGTTTGTTGGCAGTTAGCCAAAGATGGACTTTATTTAGCTCAGTATTTACTGTGGCATTTAGGGCAAGGGGGTCAGGACTGGAGTAAATGAAGGTTGTGTCGTCAGCAAATAAAATTGGTTTGAGGTGTTGGGAGGCATTTGGAAGGTCATTAATGTAGATGAGAAAGAGGAGAGGGCCAAGTATGCTGCCCTGAGGAACACCAATGTTGATGGGTAGGGTGGGAGAAATTGAATTATTCACAGAAACATACTGGAGCCTGTCAGTAAGGTAGGATTTGAGGTATTACAGGGAGTGTCCTCTGACTCCATAATGATGTAATTTAAGAAGTAGGTTTTGGTGGTTGACAGTGTCAAAAGCCTTATGCAGGTCCACAAATAACCCAACAGGAAACTCATTTTTATCAAGAGCTGCATGTATCAAGTTAATCATACTAATAAGTGCATTGATAGTGCTTTTTTTGGGTCTGAAGCCATATTGGGAAGGGCTAAGTATATTGTGTTTAGCTAGATAAGAGTAAAGCTGCTTATAGATTAGTTTTTCAAAATTTTTTGACAAGTTTGGCAGGATTGATATAGGTCTGTAGTTGTTAACATCTGTGAGATCACCACATTTGTGGACAGGTGTTACTCTCGCATTTTTTTGAATATCTGGAAAGGTTTGGAGTTCAAGTGACTTGTTGAAGAGAAATGCAATAGCAGGGGCTAAAGATCTGGAGGCTTTTTTGTAAATTAAAGTTGGTATCTCCTCAAGGGCACTAGACTTGGTTTTAAGGGAAAGGATTATCTCATTGACGTCAGTGGAATTAACAAGCTTTAGGTACAGAGACTGTGGATAATTACCTGTAAGATAGTCCTTAACGTCAGTACTGGAAGATGGAATATCATTTGCAAGGGATGACGAAATGGAAGAGAAGAACCTATTGAACTCAATAGCAGAATCTGAGGCTGAAAGCTGACCATCGTTATTGGACAGGAGTGTTGGTTTGTTATTTAAAGTCTTCTTTGATCCCAATGTTTGTGAAATTGTGCTCCAAGTTTTTTTAATGTTGCTCTTTATTTGGGTAAATTTATCTTCGTAGTATTTAGTTTTGGCTCGTCTAATTATCTTAGATAGCAATAATGAGTAATTCTTTGAGAATTCTTTGGAGACAATTCCTAACCTATACTTCTTCTCAAGGTCATGTTTTTTATTAATAGATTTAAGTATTCCCTTTGTAAGCCAGGGATTGTTAAGCCTTTTGGTTGTGACTTGTTTTGTAAGCATAGGACAGTGGGTGTTATAAAGGCTAAGAGTTTTTTGAAGAAAAGATTGCACTGCTAGGTTGATGTCCCCTATGTTACCTAACTCGGACTCCCAGTTGACATTATCAGCAGCAGCTATAAAATTGTCTATAGCAGTTTCATTGTGCAGCCTAAAACTTAACTCCCTTGACTCTAGAGGTGGTTTTCTAATGTTATTTAAGAAAAATGTGGGGTAATGGTTTGTAGTGCTATCTGTGATTATACCTGAAGTAAGCGGAGAGGTTATGTTTGTCCAGATGTGATCTAGAGTCGTGGCAGTACTATCAGTGATTCTAGTAGGTCTAGTGATTAAGGGTATGAGGAAGCAGGAATTCATACAGTTTAGAAGCTAACAGCAGTAGGGTGTTCAGGCTCGCAGAGGTCAATATTAAAGTCCCCTGCGATTATTAGATGGTTTTTGTTCAGTCTGTTATCTAGTATTAGATTTCTAAGGTTTGAGATGAATTCGGACACATCAGTGTTAGGAATTCTATAGACTGCACCCACAGACAGGACAGACTCGGCACCCTTAACTCTGAAGCTGGCGAAGATATACTCCCCACAGCAGCCTCTAGTTCTAATTTCTTTTAAGCATGTTAGTTCTTGGTGGTAGTAAAGAGCAGTGCCACCACCTCTCTGAAGTTGACGACAGTTGTGAATTGCCAAGTAGTTAGGCTTGTTAAAGAGTTGAGTAGTATCCTCTTTCAACCATGTTTCAGTAAGCATAATAAAAGAGAATTTGTTGTCAATAGTTTAAATGAAGGCACTAACATCATCGAAGTGTTTACCTAGGGATCTAACGTACAAGTTGATTACAGAGATATTGTGATTATGATTTAATACATTGTTTACATCATGTGCTGTAAAATATCTGCAATTTAGACCATTAAAGTGATGATTGTCATAGATAGTGGATAAGAGGTTTAGTTCTGGAAAATACTTGTCTGCATAAAAAAGCTGGTTGCAGGAAAACAAGTCAAGAAAGGCAAATTACAATGTAGAATTAAGCTATAAAAGGGGAAAAAATATATAAACAATACTATACAAAACAAACACAAAATGAACAACAAAAGAAAAAAATGAGGTAGCTTACAAGGGGCTTACAGGGGTACAATGGAGTAAGGGAGTATTGCGAGGCTAGGCAACCTAGGTAATAAATGAAATTAAAGAAAAAACATATAAACATGGACTATACAAAACAAAAGATATAGAAATACAAAACAAAGATATAAACAAGACTATACAATACAAAAACAAATTGAGCAAAATAAAAAGAAAAAATGAGGTAGATTGCTTACAAGTACTCTCAGGTACACTGTAAGTAACAATTTGCAATTTGAGATACAGGCAAAGCCAGGAGTACAATGGAGTAAGGGAGTAAGGCAAGGCTAGGCAACCTAGGTAATAAATGAAATCAAAGAAATAGTTGAATAATAAACATAGGCAAATTTAAGCTAATGATTATTAACTATAAATAGTTCAGTTATGACTATAATTAATAAGACCTGAAGAAATATTAATGCACTCAATTAATTAAGTTCAGTAAATGACTAGTTAAGATTAAGTTAAAAATTAAGTCAAAAATGAAACAAGGAGACTTAGGATACCTAGCCCGCACTAGGTGACAAAGGGGTTAATCAAGTTAATTCATTGAGAGTGATAATATGGTGAGACAAACCACATTGGGAGAGGAAAGTGTTGAGGTTCTCTTCATTAGCAATTGTAAACATTTTACCCTCTGCAGTCTTTCTCACCTTAATCAATCAATCTCTAACGAAGCACTGATGAATCGCATCTGGGTTTTGTTGACGGATTTGACGCAGGCGGTAGAGGAGTTGCTGTCTGTTCCTAGTCAAGCACTCGTTGATGTATAAACCCTTTCGTTGGGATGCAGCTGTCCGGACAAGATGGGATTTCATGAACTGGGAAGTCAGCTTCAGGCGAATTTAGTAATCACAGAGAATTCTTTTCCGTGTAATTACTGATGTAATGCGTTAATGAGAACAGGGTTGCAATTGTAGGGAATTAAATAATATCATATTCTCGTTAAATGGTGTTAATCGAGATATGGAGAGAATTCCTATTTCCTCCATAGCGTTCGTATGTAACAGATAAAACTGTTATTTAGTGATAATCTTAGTTAATAACTCTTGGTTGTTGGATCATTAGGAGTTATATTATCCGTAGTTAATTATTGCACTGAATACTGATAAAATTAGAGAACCATATTCAATTCTCTAACATATTGGTAATAAATATGCTTAGATAGACATTATCTGACGCAATCCTGCCTCTCGATGTTGTGAGAATGTTAGCAATAAATGCTCAGATAAAGAAATATTAATTTATGTTAGCACTACAGCTAGTAGAGTTATTAGTTACTGTACTTAGCATACAATAGTGATGTATTATGATACAATAGTAATGTATCAGTGTTGGAAATTTCCAACAAATCCCACCCTAATTAGGGTCAGCCCTACATAAATAATAATACACCAGCACTGTCTTACACAGTACCATTTAGGTAATAACCCCACCTATTAATGCAGCTAATGAAGTAGACTGAATTTGTACAAATTTTAGTACCGTGGCAGTCTAAAATATCCTACCTCTGTTGGGATAGCATACCTAAAATAAATGTGGTGCAATAATATGTAAAATAGTGCTATGCTTTTGGATTTTAGTGATTTTATGTATATATATATATCTATATACATATATATATATATATATATATATATATATATATATATATATATATATATATATATATATATACATATATATATATATATATATATATATATATAGATATATATATATATATACATATATATATATATATATATATATATATATAAATATATATATATATATATATATATATATATATATATCAAAGAATATTGTTGTAGTATATATATATATATATATGTCGTACCTAATAGCCAGAATGCACTTCTCAGCCTACTATTCAAGGCCCGATTTGCCTAATAAGCCAAGTTTTCATGAATTAATGTTTTTTCGTCTACCTAACCTACCTAACCTAACCTAACCTAGCTTTTTTGGCTACCTAACCTAACCTTACCTATAAATATAGGTTAGGTTAGGTTAGGTAGGGTTGGTTAGGTTCGGTCATATATCTACGTTAATTTTAACTCCAATAACAAAAAATTGACCTCATACATAGAGAAAAGGGTTGCTTTATCATTTCATAAGAAAAAAATTATAGTAAATATATTAATTCAGGAAAACTTGGCTTATTAGGCAAATCGGGCCTTGAATAGTAGGCTGAGAAGTGAGTTCTGGCTACTAGGTACGACATATATATATATATATATAAGCCTATACTTGCATAAACCACAAGTGAAGATAAACAATCTTTGGACAACACCCACCAGTGGGACTCGAACCCAGAAAGCTACTGGAAGGTAGTTGTGCTTTCTGGGTTCGAGTCCCACTGGTGGGTGTTGTCCAAAGATTATATATATATATATATATATATATATATATATATATATATATATATCAAAGAATATTGTTATAGTATATATATATATATATATATATATATATATATATATATATATATATATATATATAGATATATATATATAGATATATATATATATATATATATACATATATATATATATATATATATATATATATATATATATATATATATATGTCGTACCTAATAGCCAGAACGCACTTCTCGGCCTACTATCCAAGGCCCGATTTGCCTAATAAGCCAAGTTTTCCTGAATTAATATATTTTCTCTAACTTTTTTCTTTTGAAATGATAAAGCTACCCATTACATTACGAATGAGGTCAATTTTTTTTTATTGGAGTTAAAATTAACGTAGATATATGACCGAACCTAACCAACCCTACCTAACCTAACCTAACCTATCTTTATAGGTTAGGTTAGGTTAGGTAGCCGAAAATGTTAGGTTAGGTTAGGTTAGGTAGGTTAGGTAGACGAAAAACAATTAATTCATGAAAACTTGGCTTGTTAGGCAAATCGGGCCTTGCATAGTAGGCATAGAAGTGAGTTCTGGCTACTAGGTACGACATATATATATATATATATATATATATATATATATATATATATATATATATATATATATATATATATATATATATATATGCAACAATGATCACAAAAACACTGATCCAAGTATGCAGAATAACCACATGTGAAAAATAGAAAATGCTTAACGCGTTTTCGGCTAATTCGCCTTCATCAGAGCAAAGTAGAATGAATCAAAGTAGAATTCATTCTACTTTGCTCTGATGAAGGCGAATTAGCCGAAAACTCGTTAAGCATTTTCTATTTTTCACATGTGGTTATTCTGCATATATATATATATATATATATATATATATATATATATATATATATATATATATATATATATATATATATATATATATATATATATATATATATATATATATATATATCAAAGAGTATTGTTATAGTATATATATATATATATATATATATATATATATATATATATATATATATATATGTCGTACCTAGTAGCCAGAACGCACTTCTCAGCCTA
Source organism: Procambarus clarkii (assembly GCF_040958095.1). NCBI lineage: Eukaryota > Metazoa > Arthropoda > Malacostraca > Decapoda > Cambaridae > Procambarus > Procambarus clarkii. The sequence continues at coordinate 10,737,832 of NC_091219.1, forward strand.
TTATGCAAGGCCCGATTTGCCTAATAAACCAAGTTTTCCTGAATTAATATATTTTCTCTAATTTTTTTCTTATGAAATGATTAAGCTACCCATTTCATTATGTATGAGGTCAATTTTTTTTTATTGGAGTTAAAATTAACGTAGATATATGACCGAACCTAACCAACCCTACCTAACCTAATCTAACCTATCTTTATAGGTAAGGTTAGGTTAGGTAGCCAAAAAAAGCTAGGTTAGGTTAGGTTAGGTAACACGAATTTTCTCAATCTTTCATACATTTCTTTTCACTGTTGGAGGTAATTCAAAAATCAATTCTCCAAAATTCATTTTTATTTCTAGCCTGACGCGACACGAGCGCGTTTCGTAAAACTTATTACATTTTCAAAGACTTTTGTTTACAAATACACAACTGAATAGAACTTACACATCTCCGAGGGTTACAAGAGGAGTGTTGTTAACGCATATGTCGACCGTGCTCTAAGCCACAGCTCAGAATGGAAGCAAGTCGACGAAGAACTCTGTAGGGTAAGGCAGGTCCTAGTCAACAACGGCTTCTCCAATGGTTTCGTCGAAGACATCATAAGAAGGAAAGTGAAACGCCATGCAACCTCTGAAGAGACAACTAACACAACACCTATACCCCCTATTAGACTATTTTACAGGAATTTCTTTTCCATAGCTCATAAAACAGAGGAAAGGGTCCTGAAAGATATTGTTAATAGAAACGTTATCCCTACAGACAAAAATCAGAGGATACAACTGACGATTTACTATAAAACCAGAAAAACGGCCAGCCTACTCATGAGAAACTCTCCAGACACAAAGCAGAACGCTTTAAAAGAGACCAACGTCGTCTATGCCTTTAAATGCCCACTTGGGGACTGTAAGCTCCAAAAACCCAGTATATAGGCAAGACAACAACATCTCTTTCTAGGCGTTTAACGATGCATAAACAACAGGGCTCCATTAAGGAACATATAATCTCTTCCCACAACCAAACCATCGCCAGAGAAATCCTAGTAAACAACACAGAAATCATCGATAGATACAGCGATAGCAGGCGGCTTGACGTTTGCGAGGCACTACACATTAAGAAGTCAACACCAGCAATCAAAAGCCAATTAATGCACAACTATATTCTACCCACCTCAAGACTCCGCTCCAATATAGAAAAATCAAGAAATATGGACCAATAGGCTTTCTACAATCACTTCCATTTCAATACCCATTGTTTCGTGTTCTGTCTTGTGTTGATGAAATTAATACCCTATTAATGCCAACTCACCCCATCCACCTCACTCAAATGTAGATATAAACAAAAATCGGAGATGTGTAAGTTCTATTCAGTTGTGTATTTGTAAACTAAAGTCTTTGAAAATGTAATCAGTTTTACGAAACCTGCTCGTGTCGCGTCAGACTAGAAATAAAAATGAATTTTGGAGAATTGATTTTTTAATTACCTCCAACAGTGAATAAAAATGTACGAAAGATTGAGAAAATTCGTGTTAGAATTATTAATCTTACTTTTTCGGTCTTATTTAATAATATATGTTTACAGGAAAGACTGCTACCAAAATAAACTAATATATATATATATATATATATATACATATGTCGTACCTAGTAGCCAGAACGCACTTCTCAGCCTACTATGCAAGGCCCGATTTGCCTAATAAGCCAAGTTTTCCTGAATTAATATATTTTCTCTAATTTTTTTCTTATGAAATGATAAAGCTACACATTTCATTATGTATGAGGTCAATTTATTTTTATTGGAGTTAAAATTAACGTAGATATATGACCGAACCTAACCAACCCTTCCTAACCTAACCTAACCTATCTTTAAAGGTTAGGTTAGGTTAGGTAGCCGAAAAAATTAGGTTAGGTTAGGTTACGTAGGTTAGGTAGTCGAAAAACAATTAATTCATGAAAATTTGGCTTATTAGGCAAATCGGGCCTTGCATAGTAGGCTGAGAAGTGCGTTCTGGCTACTAGGTACGACATATATATATATATATATATATATATATATATATATATATATATATATATATATATATATATATATATAAATATATATATATATATATGCAATTGACGATCACAAAACACTGATCATTTTATGCGGAAAATCTACAGAGAAATATGAAATGAGGTGAACGTTTCGGCTTTGTTAAAGCCTTTGTCAACACCAGACTGACACTTGGTCAGTCTGGTGTTGACAAAGGCTTTAACAAAGCCGAAACGTTCACCTCATTTCATATTTCTCTGTGGATTTTCCGCATAAAATGATCAGTGTTTTGTGATCGTCAATTGCATATATATATATATATATATATATATATATATATATAAAAATTTATATATATATATATATATATATATATATATATATATATATATATATATATATATATATATATATAAATATATATATATATATATAAATTTATATATATATATAAATAAATTTATATATATATATATATATATATATATATATATATATATATATATATATATAAATATATATATATATGTCGTACCTAGTAGCCAGAACGCACTTCTCAGCCTACTATGCAAGGCCCGATTTGCCTAATAAGCCAAGTTTTCCTGAATTATTATATTTTCTCTATTTTTTTTCTTATGAAATGATAAAGCTACCCATTTCATTATGTATGAGGTCAATTTTTTTTTTATTGGAGTTAAAATTAACGTAGATATATGACCGAACCTAACCAACCCTACCTAACCTAACCTAACCTATCTTTATAGGTTAGGTTAGGTTAGGTAGCCGAAAAAGTTAGGTTAGGTTAGGTTAGGTAGGTTAGGTAGTCGAAAAACAATTAATTCATGAAAACTTGGCTTATTAGGCAAATCGGGCCTTGCATAGTAGGCTGAGAAGTACGTTCTGGCTATTAGGTACGACATATATATATATATATATATATATATATATATATATATATATATATATATATATATATATATATATTTATATATATATATATATATATATATATATATATATATATATATATATATATATATATACATATATATATATATGTCGTACCTAGTAGCCAGAACTCACTTCTCAGCCTACTATGCAAGGCCCGATTTGCCTAATAAGCTAAGTTTTCATGAATTAATTGTTTTTCGACTATCTAACCTACCTAACCTAACCTAACCTAACTTTTTCGGCTACCTAACCCAACCTAACCTATAAAGATAGGTTAGGTTAGGTTAGGTAGGGTTGGTTAGGTTCGGTCATACATCTACGTTAATTTTAACTCAAATAAAAAAAATTGACCTCATACATAATGAAATGGGTAGCTTTATCATTTCATAAGAAAAAAATTAGAGAAAATATATTAATTCAGGAAAACTTGGCTTATTAGGCAAATCGGGCCTTGAATAGTAGGCCGAGAAGTGCGTTCTGGCTACTAGGTACGACATATATATATATATATATATATATATATATATATATATATATATATATATATATATATATATATATATATATATATATATATATATATATATATATATATTTATATATATATATATATATATATATATATATATATATATATATATATATATATATATATATAAATTTATTTATATATATATATAAATTTATATATATATATATATTTATATATATATATATATATATATATATATATATATATATAAATTTTTATATATATATATATTTATATATATATATATATATATATATATATATATATATATATATATATATATATATATATATATATATATATATATATATATATATATATATGTCGTACCTAGTAGCCAGAATGCACTTCTCGGCCTACTATGCAAGGCCCGATTTGCGTAATAAGCCAAGTTTTCCTGAATTAATATATTTTCTCTAGTTTTTTTCTTATGAAATGATAAAGCTACCTTTTTCATTATGTATGAGGTCAATTTTTTTTTATTGGAGTTAAAATTAACGTAGATATATGACCGAACCTAATCAAACCTACCTAACCTAACCTAACCTATCTTTATAGGTTAGGTTAGGTTAGGTAGCCGAAAAAGTTAGGTTAGGTTAGGTTAGGTAGGTTAGCTAGTCGAACAACAATTAATTCATGAAAACTTGGCTTATTAGGCAAATTGGGCCTTGCATAGTAGGCTGAGAAGTGCGTTCTGGCTACTAGGTACGACATATATTTATATATATATATATATATATATATATATATATATATATATATATATATATATATATATATATATATATATATATATATATATATATATATATATATATATGACAATGTCAGACCACGGAGGAAAAATGAAACAGGAAATTTCCTTAAGTACTTTCGTATATTAAATACATCTTCAGAAGGACCTTCTGAAGATGTATTTAATATACGAAAGTACTTAAGGAAATTTCCTGTTTCATTTTTCCTCCGTGGTCTGACTTTGTCACATTCTTAATCACGTGTTTATTTTCGTGATATATACACACACACATATATATATATATATATATATATATATATATATATATATATATATATATATATTTATATATTTATATATATATATATATGGGGGGTACCACCATGTAGAAGCAGATATATATATATATATATATATATATATATATATATATATATATATATATATATATATATATATATATATACATATATATATATATATATATATATATATATATATATATATTTATATATATATATATATATATATATATATATATATATGTCGTACCTAGTAGCCAGAACTCACTTCTCAGCCTACTATGCAAGGCCCGATTTGCCTAATAAGCCAAGTTTTCATGAATTAATGTTTTTTCGTCTACCTAACCTACCTAACCTAACCTAACCTAGCTTTTTTTGGCTACCTAACCTAACCTTATCTATATATATAGGTTAGGTTAGGTTAGGTAGGGTTGGTTAGGTTCGGTCATATATCTACGTTAATTTTAACTCCAATAAAAAAAAATTGACCTCATACATAGTGAAAAGGGTAGCTTTATCATTTCATAAGAAAAAAATTATAGTAAATATATTAATTCAGGAAAACTTGGCTTATTAGGCAAATCGGGCCTTGAATAGTAGGCTGAGAAGTGAGTTCTGGCTACTAGGTACGACATATATATATATATATATATATGTCGTACCTAGTAGCCAGAACGCACTTCTCAGCCTACTATGCAAGGCCCGATTTGCCTATTAAGCCAAGTTTTCATGAATTAATGTTTTTTCGACTACCTAACCTAACTTTTTCTGCTACCTAACCTAACCTAACTTTTTCTGCTACCTAACCTAACCTAACCTATAAAGATAGGTTAGGTTAGGTTAGGTAGGGTTGGTTAGGTTCGGTCATATATCTACGTTAATTTTAACTCCAATAAAAAAAAATTGACCTCATACATTATGAAATGGGTAGCTTTATCATTGCATAAGAAAACAAAATAAAGAAAATATATTAATTCATGAAAACTTGGCTTATTAGGCAAATCGGGCCTTGCATAGTAGGCTGAGAAGTGAGTTCTGGCTACTAGGTACGACATATATATATATATATATATATATATATATATATATATATATATATATATGTCGTACCTAGTAGCCAGAACGCACTTCTCTGCCTACTATTCAAGGCCCGATTTGCCTAATAAGCCAAGTTTTCATGAATTAATTGTTTTTCGACTACCTAACCTACCTAACCTAACCTAACCTAACTTTTTCGGCCACTTAACCTAACCTAACCTATAAAGATAGGTTAGGTTAGGTTAGGTAGGGTTGGTTAGGTTCGGTCATATATCTAAGTTAATTTTAACTCCAATAAAAAAAAATTGACCTCATACATAATGAAATGGGTACCTTTATCATTTCATAACAAAGAAATTAGAGAAAATATATTAATTCAGGAAAAATTGGCTTATTAGGCAAATCGGGCCTTGAATAGTAGGCTGAGAAGTGCGTTCTGGCTATTAGGTACGACATATATATATATATATATATATATATATATATATATATATATATATATACAGTGATGATGGTTTAGTGATGATTAATTGATTTATGGGGTCAGTAATTTGGATTAGTATACTTGACCCTGAAATGTTAATGAATGCTCTAACCTGATTGAATTAGTAATTATTGATGGAATTGAGTTTAGGCTATAATGGACAATCTGCTGACTGTCATAAATAGAAATATTTGTATAGCCCAATAATGGTAACACATATTATTTGGTGTGGGTTAGGCTAACATATGTGGTACACTGCTGGTAACCACAGAGAATAAATTATGTTTAACCTTAGTTACTACACAATGTGATTAGTAATGGTTAATTATAATGTAAATGAATTAAAGGGTAGCTATTATATTCTAGCTATTTTATCCGGTTCGAAGTCGACCAAATATATGTCATGAAGGAAAGCTAACTCTTAATATAATGATATTTAATTGATTGAATCGAATTACTCGAAGGACCACCCTATTTTTACTGAAAAAGGAAACAGATAACTAGTGTAAAAATATGAACTGAGATACTAGTGCCTGTGGATAATGTAATCATCCAGAATTATTTGTTGGACATTAATGGACTGTAAGAATAATTACTATTCAAGAGTTGAACATTCCCAAACTTCACATTTAGGGGTAATACTAGAAGCTGAATTACTCCTAGTACACTTAATCGAGGCTGGTTCTTCCTTGAAAGGGTTATTAAAATTTACGAAGAAATATAATTTGTATAGGTATTCAATAATTTGGTTAATGACAATATCATATAGTAATAAATGTTAGACAAAAAAATTGTTCCTATCTAAAGGTTCATGAGGCTATAAGAAATATGATTAAATTCCTAGCTCCCATATATGAAATATTAATTCGAAATATTATTAATTCTCCACAATTTATGAGAAGTTAATTAGTAAATTAACGAAAGATCAGCTGCTTCGCTGTAACAGTGAACGGTAGCGTGGTTGGGGGACGGCGTCATCTAGAACCTGCTGGAACACGTGACCAGCTAGCGTGGCATGGGAATTTGTCTCACCTCAGGCTGCTTCAACACAAGCTGGAAACCAAATATCGTGTAAAAATTGTTTACATACAATTGATTGTCACTATGGGTTAATAGAAGGGGTAAATTAGGTTCACTGGGAACGTACTTGTGTTTAGAGGGGGGAGCATGGTGTAACGATGAACTAAGGGTAAAGTTTACATGTTAAGAGCTCAGAACAATAAAACTAAACCACTTAACGTAATTGTTGCCCGCCGATGCAATCCTTGGATCGCTGATGGAGTAATTATGCACTCCGGGGCCGATTATTAGCAATGGCCGATCGCGTAGCTTGCGAAAGCGTCACCATTCTCTCTGTACTTGTGGCCGTCTCGGTGTCTCGTGGCCAAGCCTTCCTCTTCCTCCCTCAACCTGTCTCGACTCATACGTGCAAACATATTTAAGTAGAAACGGAAAATTATTTTCCTTGTAATTGCTCTACTTAATAAATCCATGTGCATAGGGTTGCAATTATAGGGAGTTATATATTATTTAAATTCTTGTCAAATAATAATTAATATGAACAGTGTTCTTATTACACGAAAAATAGAGAGAATTTTCTTCTACCTCCATGTTAGTTTAAGATAACAGGTAAACTGTTATATAGTGATCCTTTAGTTGATAACTCATTGTTATTAGATCACTAGTTGTTAAATTGTTAGGTATTAATTCTTGTAAAGAATACTGACACAAGACGAGATTATTATTCAATTCTATGGCATGTTCACAATATTTATACCTCTGCTGGGTATTATCTGACGCAATACGGTCCCTCTATGTGGGAAGAATTTGGTAAATGATGTGCAGATAGGAAAATTTTAATTTATGTTAATTCTACATATTAGTAGGATTAGAATATACTATGCCTAGCATACAATGATAATTAAATGTTGGTTTATTTCCAAGAGTTAAGTTCTCGGGGATCTCAATCTTGAGGTTATCTTGAGATGATTTCGGGGCTTTAGTGTCCCTGCGGCCCGGTCCTCGACCAGGCCTCCACCCCCAGGAAGCAGCCCGTGATAGCTGACTAACACCCAGGTACCTATTTTATTGCTAGGTAACAGGGACATAGGGTGAATGAAACTTTGCCCATTGTTTCTCGCCGGCGCCTGGGATCGAACCAAGGACCACAGGATCACAAGTTCAGTGTACTGTCCGCTCGGCCGACCGATACTTTAATTGTATGTAGTACATCTATATAGATGTCACGTCTGTAACAGGGGAAAACATACTTTTTTTTAAAAACTGTTTTTCATGTGAGGGGAAATCTCCAAAACCTCTACCGATTGCTTTAAAATTTTGACACAACGTTGCATTCGAATACGCATGAGTTTTAATATATGTAATATATTTATGCCACACCTGTGACAAGTAAAACCTTTTTTTTTAAACAGTGACATCTGTTGGACGTAAGAGCAACACACGCTGTAATCTCCGAAAGTTCTTCATTAATTCCTTGGAAATTTTGACACAACGTTTCATTCAAATATTCACGTGGTTTTATATACTTGCTATATAGATACCACACCTATGACAGGTAAAAACATGTATTTTTAAACAGCGCCATCTGTTGCACGTACAAGCAATTCTGGCTATACTAAATATGTTATGATTCCATTTCAATGTTTCCAGTTGCATTGATAAATTGAATTTTCATAGGTTTTTATTTATTTTCATTTGATTTATTTATTTTTGTTTGATATTGCGTTGGAATTGAGCTGTTTTGTTTATCATACCATTCATTTCGTGAGTTTATTCGTGAGTGAGTTTATATTCAGATTTTTTTCATTTTTTTCATTTTTTTAATTTCGTTTTATAACTGTTCTTATTTTTCAGTGATGGAAACATCAGATAATTTGACGTTCCTGTTTTTCTGATGGGAAAATCAGATGATTTGGAAATGCATCGGACAAGGGAGTGGGGAGTGCGAAGGGACATGGGTGGGGGGATGGTAGGGAGGAAGAGGGGACGGATTAGGGGAAAATAGTGGGGATGATGAGTGGACAGGGGAGTGGAGTATGGTGGGGATGGGGGAATGGAGAATGGTGCGATGGACAAGGGGACATGGGAGTTTGGGATGGTTGGGAGGACGAGGGGGCGAAAGAGTGGGGAATGATTGGGAGTACGAGAGAGATGGGGGAGTAGGGGAGGGTGGGGAGGACGAGGGAACGGGGGAGGGTGGAATGGTGGGGAGGACGAGAGAACGGGAGAGTGGGGAATGGTTGAGAGGACGAGGTGAAGGGGCTGGGGCGAGGGATGGTGGGGAGGACGGGGGGACAGGGGAGGTTTGTTGTGGCTCAGCAATGGGCATGCATTGCTGAGCCACAGCACCGTGTGGCCCAGTTCAGTTAGTACTTCTTTAAAGTACTAACTGAACTCAGGGATACTTTTCACAGTTTATGTAACTACTACTGGAAAACAGCACGGGTTTGCTCTAGGAGAAGGAACGATCCCAACAGCAGGAAGAGAAACAGACAGAAAGAAAGGAGAGTGAGTAAATAACAGTAAATAGTTGCCCAGGAGTTAGTCAGCTTCTGTTAAGGTTGCATCCTTAAGGTTGCATGTATATATATATCCAATGGCTGACTGATTCCCGAGGCAATAAATTATTATGATTATTTGGAGACCTGCATCACAGGTTACCCTGTAACCTGTCCCTAAGGCTCTCAAATCTGTACTGCAACCCTAGAGGACTCAACTCTGCAAGCAACAGTGGATGCATTGACATGAAAATGTTTCCACGCATACTACCTTCAGGAGTTGACCAAGATGCATTCAAAGCACTTGACCGTATCCAGAAAGAATTAAGTGTTACACAACAACGCGACACCGTGCTGCAAGGTACATTTATCGTCATTCCTGCAGCGAGCTCTGAAGCTTGCACATCAAGGACACCAAGATCTAGTTAGAAACAAACAACTGCTTCGAGAAAAGGTGTGGTTTCCTTGCATTGATCGTCAAGCAAAGGACTTGCATGTTACCTGTGTCCCTTGCCAAGCTGCAGTGGATTCTTCAAGACCGACACCTTTACACCCTTCACCACTACCTGCTGCATCATGGACGGAAATATCAATGAACTTCTGCGGACTGCTACCAACTGGAGAGTACTTGATGGTAGTCATTGATGATCACTCACTTTATCCAGAAGTAGAAATCATTACTTCCACATCTGCAAAATCTGTCATCTCAAAACTCTACAAGATTTTTTCAAATTTTGGCATTCCTGAAGTTGTCAAGACGGACAATGGACCGCCATTCAATGGACAAGACTTCGTCAACTTTGCTGAGCATATTGGATTCAAACACCGCCGTGTGATCCACTTCTACACCACCACTTCCACTTCCACCACTACATCCTCAAACAAATGGAGAAGTCGAGGGATTCATGCAACCTCTCATGAAAGTGGTACGCTGTGCTCATTCCGAAGGACGATCCTGGAAACAAACTATGTATGCTTTTCTCAGGAACTACCGTGCAACACAGCATGGAACACTGGGCAAGTCACCTGGTGAACTCTTATTTGGACGTCCTATGAGGATCACATTGCCTGTCATGCCAGATGAGGTAACGGATACACGTATCAGAACAAAGGAACAATTCATAAAGGTTGGAGACACTGTTCTAGTTAAAAAGAAAAATAGAGGGAAAGCTAGATATGCCGTATGATACGGAACCATATAAAGTGATTAGTGTAAAAGGAACTATGGTAACAGCGAGTAATAGAGATCATAGTATAAAACGTAATATGGCTTATTTCAAAGAGATCCCAACTAGTGTAGAAACTGATGAAGTGGAAAGTCGTACAAACGATAAAGAAAAAAATAGTTATAACCCGACAAATAATTCATCAAGAGATATTCTTCTGTTTAAGGACTCTCGTCCTGAACATGTTAAAGGCCCTAAGCGATTTGATGAATAATTGTGTTCCTATGTATTGCAAAGTATTTACTTATTACGCTAAATTAAATTTAATATTGTTTGAATAATGCGGTGCTCACATTCATTATTTTGTAACTTTGTAGTACAGTTTCTTCAATTTTTTTTTAAATTGCATATGTATTTTTAACATTGATATTATGTGTGGTAAATATTAAGTTGTTTAAATTCTTTGTATGCTTAATTAATGTAAATGTATTCAACATCTTTTGTTATATTAATAGCTTACTTTGTATCAATAACTTTGCTTTGTGCTACAAGCATGGTAGACATCCTGTATTCATTCTTTTTAAAGAAAAGGAGGGATGTCATGTTCATAGCAAACGGCACCATTCGTTTGAATGCAAGACGTTTCATATGCGAGAAGTAAGTAAACAACAGAGAGCGTACAAGACACCAGCCAAGCTTGGACGCTGCTAGTTATGCATCAGTATAAGTATTAAAGTCAGTAACCAATCAATGGCTTTATATTAATCCTACTACCAAGACTTCCCCAGCAACACAGAACACCAGTCATGTGCCGGTGGTGGTTGATCAGGTGTGTAATAGGGAGAATCCCTCGACTGGTATGGAAAACCCGGGTCCTTCTGTGGGAGTGATGATCGTGGTGGTGTTCCTCCGTAGTGAGGTTGGGTCTCCTGTGATAAAGAGATTTCGGGGTGGTGGGTGAGGAGAGTTGTAGTGTCGAGCCTGTGGGATTGAAGATTTCAGAAGAATTCGAGGCCACATTTCAGAGAGTTTCCCCTGTTTAATTAGGAATCGAGGGGGTGGTGAGGATATGCTGTTAGTGTAAATTGATGCATAGGTAACCGATGTTGTGTTCATATCCGTTTTCTATTGATTTTGTGGCCAGTATTCATTTGCATGTATCTAACTGTTATTCTCCTGTACGGTTATGGATTTGTTCCCTTTCTGATCTGTTCAAATCATAGTTACTTGTGTTGTTTATGATATGTTTGTATTTATTATATATGTTTATTTATTTATTTATTTATTTATTTATGCATATACAAGAATGTACATTGGGAATGTGAGGATACATAATATGGTAATTACAGTCTTGTAAAGCCACTAGTACGCGCAGCGTTTCGGGCAGGTCCTTAATCTAAGAAAATTTTAAGGAGGTAAATACTTGCAAAATTTATAGACAAAAAAAATGATAACAGTTACATGGAATGAAAAAAAGAAGATGAGAGAAAATTGTAGGTACAGTATATTAAAGCACATAGGTAGCTAAGATTGATTGCAATGACAGCTTGAATGGTAGTTGACCAAAATTGGTAGGCACAATACAGCAGAAACAATATAAGATTGATTGCAATGACAGCTTGAATGGTAGTTGACAAAGATTGGTAGTCACAATACAGCATATGGCTAGCACATAAAAGAAGACAGCAATGAACACAATGATAAGGTTGTTTGATACTACATAAAAATTAGGAGATTGGGTAACACTAGGTACAGAGCAAATTTAAAGCTCAGTGTAGGAAACTAAGAAGATGAAATTAGGTACTTTTTGGTTTTGCTTTTAAATAAGGCAAAAGTTTTACAGTTTTTCAATTCACTAGGGAGTGAGTTCCATAGACTAGTCCCTTAATTTGCATAGAGTGTTTACACAGATTAAGTTTGACCCTGGGGATATCAAAGAGATATTTATTTCTGGTGTGGTGATAATGGGTCCTATTACATCTGTCCAGGGAGAGTTTCAGAGCATGGTTTGCATTTAAGAACAGGGATTTGTAAATGTAGTTGACACAAGAGAATGTGTGGAGGGAGTTAATATTTAGCAAGTTTAGGGACTTAAACAAGGGAGCTGAGTGTTGTCTGAGAGCAGAGTTAGTTATTATTCTAATAGCAGATTTTTGCTGTGTGATGATGGGCTTAAGGTGGTTGGCAGTGGTATACCCCCATGCACAGATACCATAATTAAGATAGGGGTAGATTAGTGCATAATATAGTGAGAGGAGAGCAGAGTTAGGAACATAATATCTGATTTTGGAGAGTATACCAACTGTCTAAGAGACTTTCTTAGTTATGTGTTGAATGTGGGTGCTGAAGTTGAGTCTCTTGTCTAGGAATAGGCCAAGAAACTTGCCATCATTTTTATTACTGATGTTAATGTTGTCTATCTGTAGCTGAATTGCATTTGATGATTTGCTTTCAAATAAGATGTAGTAAGTCTTTTCGATATTTAATGTTAGTTTGTTCGTTGACATCCATAAGTGGACTTTTTTTTAATTCATTATTCACAACATTATTTAGTGTATGTGGGTTGAGGTCTGAATAGATAAGGGTAGTATCGTCAGCAAACAATATAGGTTTGAGAATATTAGAGACATTAGGCAGATCGTTTATATATATAAAAAATAGAAGAGGTCCTAAGATACTGCCCTGTGGCACTCCAACGGTAATTGGTAGAGTGGAAGAAGTTGTATCATTGATGGTTACATATTGGTGTCTGTCACTAAGATAGGATCGGATGTAGTCAAGGGCAAGGCCTCGGATTCCATAATGCTGGAGTTTAAGTAAGAGGTAGTTGTGATTAACAGTATCAAAGGCTTTTCTTAGGTCAATGAAAAGTCCAATCGGAAACTCATTTTTGTCAAGGGCTGAATAGATAACGTCAAAGAGACTAATGATTGCATCGTTGGTGCTCTTTTGGGACCGGAAGCCAAACTGGCAGGGGCTGAGTATGTCGAATTTTACGAGGTAGGAATAGAGCTGTTTGTAAATAATTTTTTCAAATATTTTTAATAGAATGGGTAGATTTGATATTGGTCTATAATTGCTTATGTCCGCCGGATTGCCTCCTTTATGGACTGGCGTTACTCTGGCTTTTTTGAGGATATCAGGGAAGGTGTGACACTCTATAGATTTGTTGAACAGTAGTGCTATGGGTGGGGCAAGGGCATGGGAGGCTCTCTTGTACACAATGGAAGGAATTTCACTGGTGTTCCCTGCCTTGGTTTTTAGAGAGTGTATGATGGACACAACATCTGCCGGGCTGATTGGTGAAAGGAGAAGAGTTTGGATAGCTGCCTGAGAGATATGTGTTAATATGTGTCTGAGTCTGTGGGATTTTACTGGCAAGATTAGCACCAACCGATGAAAAGAAACTATTAAATTCATTTGCCATTCTAAATCAGTTGACGGTATATCCCCATCCTTGTAGAGTTTTATTTGGTTATGTGAGTGTTGTTTAGTTCCTAGGATACTAGAGATTGTTTTCCAAGTGCTTTTCATGTTGCCTTTTGCTTCATTGAATCTATTCACATAATATGCAGTTTTGCCTTTCTTATGATACTGGTAAGCATTGATGAGTACCTTTTAGCTACTTCCTTTGAAACTAGGCCAATCCTATGTTTCTTTTCATATTCATGTTTCTTGTTGATTGAGCTGAGAATGCCACTTGTGAGCCATGGATTGTTTAATCTTTTGTCTGTTACTTGCTTGGTAAGAAGGGGACAATGAAGGTAGTAGAGGCTTAGAGTTTTGGAGAGGAAGAGGTTAGCTAATGAATTTATATCAAGGGTATTGAATTCAGAATCCCAGTTAATATTGTGAAGTGCATCTGTAAGATTGCCTAAAGCTGATTCACTGTGTAGCCTAAATGAAAGTTTCTTGCTTTTTGGAGGTGTTATGTCCATGTTCGCTATGAGAAAGGTAGGATAGTGGTCAGTTGTTCTGTCGTAGATTATACCAGATAGAAGGGGAGCTGTTATGTTTGTCCATATGTGGTCAAAGGTAGTGACTGATGTTTGTGTGACTCGGGTAGGTTTGGTGATTGTGGGGATTAGCATACAGGAGTTCATGCTGTTAAGGAAATAGTCAACTTGAGAGCAATTTTGTTGACCCAGGTCAATATTAAAGTCTCCTCCCAGAATGATGTGGTATTTGTTGAGATTGTTGTTTATAATAAGATTCCTTAGGTTGTCTGAGAAAGAAGCTATGTTAGTATTGAGAAATCTATAGATGGCTCCAATAGTCAAAGAGGATTTAAGGGATTTAATTGTAAACTGAGCAAAAGCATATTCACAGTAGTCATCTCTGTCACTAATAACACTGTTGCAGATAAACGTATCTCGGTAATATATAGCTGTGCCACCACCTTTTTTCTTAGGCCTACAGTTATGAATGGCTTTATAACCAGCTAAGTTGTAGAGTTGGGTATAGTCTTTATTTAGCCAAGTTTCTGTTAAAATAATTAAAGATAAGTTAGTACCTAGTGCTGTGAGTAATGCATTTAAATCGTCAAAATGTTTACCAAGTGATGTAACATTTTGGTTGTAAACTGATAGACAGGTGCTATTTTGGAGTTTGTTTTTAGCCTGGTGTGCTGTGAAATACTTGCAATAATGATGATCAATGTGCTGGTTGGTGTAGATATGAGACAGAAGATTTTGATCAGGATCAATATCAGTGTGCATAGAGATGCAGAGGGATCACGATACAAGATACACGATAAAGCAAAACACAAGAATAAAAGCAAATACAATAAAATAGTAACAAATTAGAAGTAAAATAAAGATCCAATAGATAGCCAGGGAGGACACAGAAGTTACATAAAATAAAAAACAAAAAATCAGTAGAGACTGACAATTATTATAGACTGTGGGTTGGTTGGTGTGTTGTCGTCGTTGATCCTTCTCTACGGACAACCCAACCCACAACTCGGTAGAGTGCTTATACTAGGAGATCACCCTTGGCGCTTCTGGCTCTTGGAGAGGAGCTCAACGTCACACGTTTAGGGGATGCGGCTCCAACACTTAGCCTCGTTGTCACGTGCACACACCCACTCGAGCCGCTGTGACTCCCCACTCTCTCCTTATGAGATATGATCTCCTCAATCCCCTATGACTTACTAGTATTACCTCCTACCCTGTCCACAGCAGTGGTTCTTGGTTCTTTCTCTCTCTCCTTCTTTACTACCTCCTGGGAAGCCTCACTAGGACAAGGGCAAACACCAGCAAATTGGGATACATTTACTGGACAAAGCACCTACACGATACATACACACATATAATAATAATGAATCCTATACTCTATAATATCACAATCAGGTTGCACTTCAATACCATCAGAACTCTATTATCAGTTTACCAAGTGGTATCCTATCTTCTGATTCACCACCTGATACTATCAACCTCCTCAAGTTGATCAAGTCTACATACACTGTTGTACCATCAGCAAGAGAATATATATATATATATATATATATATATATATATATATATATATATATATATATATATATATATATATATATATATATATATATATATATATATATATATATATATATATATATATGTCGTACCTAATAGCCAGAACGCACTTCTCAGCCTACTATTCAAGGCCCGATTAGCCTAATAAGCCAAGTTTTCATGAATTAATGTTTTTTCGTCTACCTAACCTAGCTTTTTTTGGCTACCTAACCTAACCTTACCTATAAATATAGGTTAGGTTAGGTTAGGTAGGGTTGGTGAGGTTCGGTCATATATCTACGTTAATTTTAACTCCAATAACAAAAAATTGACCTCATACATAGAGAAAAGGGTTGCTTTATCATTTCATAAGAAAAAAATTATAGTAAATATATTAATTCAGGAAAACTTGGCTTATTAGGCAAATCGGGCCTTGAATAGTAGGCTGAGAAGTGAGTTCTGGCTACTAGGTATGACATATATATATATATATATATATATATGTACGACATATATATATATATATATATATATATATATATATATATATATATATATATATATATATATATATATATATATATATATATACTTTTTTTGTGTAATGACATTTTCAAATAAAGTTAGATAAATATACACACTTAACAAAAGAATAGGGGTGGTAGGAGAAGAAAATATCAAAGTGTTCAGTGAGGATCCACAAGGTCTTCTCTGAGTACTCTTTATTTTCTTCTCCGAGGCTATGGGTCCCTACATTTGCACCAGAGATGGTACCCCTTCTAGGTTTAAAAAAAAAAAAAAAATATATATATATATATATATATATATATATATATATATATATATATATATATATATATATATATGTCGTACCTAGTAGCCAGAACGTACTTCTCAGCCTACTATGCAAGGCCAAATTTGCCTAATAAGCCAAGTTTTCATGAATTAATTGTTTTTCGACTACCTAACCCACCTAACCTAACCTAACCTAACTTTTTGGGCTACCTAACCTAACCTAACCTATAAAGATAGGTTAGGTTAGGTTAGGTAGGGTTGGTTAGGTTTGGTCATATATCTAAGTTAATTTTAACTCCAATAAAAAAAAATTGACCTCACACATCATGAAATGGGTAGCTTTATCATTTCATAAGAAAAAATTTAGAGAAAGTATGTTAATTCAGGAAAACTTGGCTTATTATGCAAATCGGGCCTTGCATAGTAGGCTGAAAAGTGCGTTCTGGCTACTAAGTACGACATATATATATATATATATATATATATATATATATATATATATATATATATATATATATATATGTCGTACCTAATAGCCAGAACGCACTTCTCGGCCTACTATGCAAGGCCCGATTTGCCTAATAAGCCAAGTTTTCCTGAATTAATATATTTTTTCTAATTTTTTTCTTATGAAATGATAAAGCTACCCATTTCATTATGTATGAGGTCATTTTTTTTTATTGGAGTTAAAATTAACGTAGATATATGACCGAACCTAACCAACCCTACCTAACCTAACCTAACCTATCTCTATCGGTTAGGTTAGGTTAGGTAGCAGAAAAAGTTAGGTTAGGTTAGGTTAGGTAGGTTAGGTAGTCGAAAAAACATTAATTCATGAAAACTTGGCTTATTAGGCAAATTGGGCCATGCATAGTTGGCTGAGAAGTGCGTTCTGGCTATTAGGTACGACATATATATATATATATATATATATATATATATATATATATATATATATATATATATATATATATATATATATACATATATATATATATATATATATATATATATATATATATATATATATGTCGTACCTAGTAGCCAGAACTCACTTCTCAGCCTACTATGCAAGGCCCGATTTGCCTAATAAGCCAAGTTTTCATGAATTAATGTTTTTTCGTCTACCTAACCTACCTAACCTAACCTAACCTAGCTTTTTTTGGCTACCTAACTTAACCTTACCTATATATATAGGTTAGGTTAGGTTAGGTAGGGTTGGTTAGGTTCGGTCATATATCTACGTTAATTTTAACTCCAATAAAAAAAAATTGACCTCATACATAGTGAAAAGGGTAGCTTTATCATTTCATAAGAAAAAAATTATAGTAAATATATTAATTCAGGAAAACTTGGCTTATTAGGCAAATCGGGCCTTGAATAGTAGGCTGAGAAGTGAGTTCTGGCTACTAGGTACGACATATATATATATATATATATATATATATATATATATATATATATATATATGTCGTACCTAGTAGCCAGAACGCACTTCTCAGCCTACTATGCAAGGCTCAATTTGCCTAATAAGCCAAGTTTTCATGAATTAATTGTTTTTCGACTACCTAACCTACCTAACCTAACCTAACCTAACTTTTTTTGGCTACCTAACCTAACCTAACCTATAAAGATAGGTTAGGTTAGGTTAGGTAGGGTTGGTTAGGTTCGGTCATATATCTACGTTAATTTTAACTCCAATAAAAAAACTTTGACCTCATACATAATGAAATGGGTAGCTTTATCATTTCATAAGAAAAAAATTAGAGAAAATATATTAATTCAGGAAAACTTGGCTTATTAGGCAAATCGGGCCATGCATAGTAGGCTGAAAAGTGCATTCTGGCTACTAGGTACGACATATATATATATATATATATATATATATATATATATATATATATATATATATATATATATATATATACATATAAATGTGTACAAAGAAAATCAGCATTTGAATGCAATAACATATATCAGCATAAATGTTCCTTGCTACACTGCAATGATCAATCGATCACCCTATCAGTCCTAGAACACATCCATCTGTAGGTAATCCAGCCTACACCTGCAACTCTAAACTTCAGTATAAAACACTCCTTGACATAAGAATGCAAACAGTCACTCACCTCTCACTGCGTCTTGCACGCTAATGACAACCAAACACTATCAACTCCCTACTAGTAATCCACCAGAACTCTCTTCCACCTCTGGAAGTTCACTACCCTGATATCTTCAGGTTCTTCCGGGCTTCACTACCAGGATCCTCTGCAGCTCCTCCAGGCTGCTATCATGAAGTTTCCTTGAGCAACTACGGTGCTTCACCCTTCTGCTAGGTTCCTCCACACAGCTCTCTTGGCTGCTACACCATGAAGTTTCCTCGAGCAACTATGGTGCTTCTCCACCTCTACAGAAGCATGTGACACTCCTCTTCACTGCTTCTCCTCCCAGCTCTAGGTCCTCTGCTTCACTACCTTGGAGTCTCATCAATTACCTCATCTAGGCTGGCTTCGAAGTTTTCAGCAACTTCTTCCCCAAAGACAAACCTGCAACCCATCGACACTCCAATAAAAATGTTTCCCCTTTAACACATAAACAAAAATATTCACTCAATATGTTTGTCTCCAACCTCTATCTGTCCTCTATATACAGTGAGAGTGGGCTCCCCCGTTTTGGGCGGGTCCATACTCCACCTCGCCCGGCGGCGGTCCTCACTCGCTGGGAGGGTCTTCCTCCGTCAGGAGCCGGGCTCCCTCAGTCGTCTGTCAGAGCTCAGAGGGGACGGACGTCGCTCCGTGCTCCTCCCTCTTCACTCTCCTATTTCAGGCTCTCTGCCTTATTAAAACATGTCTAACTTATAAATAAACATTGCTACTGTCGCTGGGCACACGACCAACTACAAGCAATCACTATGAACTGGCGTATATCGTGCTTACCACAGATTAACTGGTTGAGGGCGCTCTCCCTCTGACGGCGTCTGGTCACGGCGCTTCCACGGCCCACAATATTGCCTCTGGGCGATTTAATAAACACTTCGTCGACCAGGACTTGAGACCACAACGTTCCCAGCTCGGTTCCACAGCTGGTACGTCTGCACACTTCTCTTCTCTTCGAGATATATCACTAGGGGTTCCCTTCTGGCGGGAGCTCAACGGAGCGCGGCTTTTCCACTGCAATGTCTGGCCTCAAGTGAGGTCAAGGTCCTCCGGAAGCGAGCCTCACGCCTCCAGCAAAATGTCCACATCTCCTAGCCAGTCATTTATTTGTTTTCTTCCTCATTGCCCATAATCTTAAATTGTTATACATCTCCAAGCAACTATTTTACATATGGGTTATCACCTCAATATTTGCTAAACCTTCTAATCAGGTCAGGCTTGATGAATAACTCTCAAGGAGGGAGACTCGTTTCTCCTGCAGGCTGAGATCATAACACAATATAAATGTAAAATAAAAAATAATAAGAAAAATAATAATCATAAAAAAATTATCTTGAAGATAACTAGCTTAGTAATGGTTAATTAAAATCCTATAATTGGTATGAACCTAAGAAAATAGTGAGCTCAAATAGATAATTCCGAGAGAAAAAAAGAAAAGAAAAAAAAGATGACGTAAATCTAATTAAATCTTGAAATTTACTCTAATATAAATCTAAGTGTAAAAATAAACATGGTGAGAGTATATTCATGTGGAAGATTTTACTAAGATACTGAGGTAGATGCTTATATAAACAATTATACTGTTAATTAATTCCAATAAATGATTACAAGAAACAAATACCAAGTTACTTTAATTAACAGGGTAATAAAAAGCCCTAGGTTTAGTGACAAGGGGATTAACTAAGACCAAATAATTAAGAGTATAAAACAGGCAAAGATGACAAACAAACAAAATAAAATAAAATAAAAATAAAAATAAAAACCTTTGGAAAAGAAAGGCAGAGCTTAAGTACACTTTGGTTGTATGTGAGACTACAAATTATGTTCTGGTTATTCAGCTGATATCCCACAGTCATCCAGGAAAGAAGTGAGGTGTGCCTCAGTGGTTATGACATAAGTTTTTCCAGAGTCAGTCTTCCTAGCTATTATTTTACCATCGCGCACAAAACAATGTTTAATAGCAGTGGATCTTTTGCAGATTCCACGTAGTTTAAATAAGATATCTTGTCTGAATCTGGTTAGACATTCGTTCACATAAACATTGGATTTCCTAGCGACTGCAGCAGTGATAAGGTCTGACTTGCGGGAGCAGCTATCTAACTTCACACGTATCTTTCTGTTATTTGTACCAGATGATTTCGTACCCACTATATAAGCTGACTAAATGTCTCTTGCTTTGATTGAACAATTCAACTTAGTACGCAATTCCTGGATCACGATGGCAGTACAGTCTTCTCTGTCAGTTTCATGGGGAAAATCATGTGATGAGATGATGACAGAATCAAGGAGCTTAAGTTGGTCTGATTCGTCTTGGGTTGCAGTGTGTTGCTGTTGTAGGGAGTTAAAATGGTTCTCTAACTTTTGTAACATATCTTCTTGCTTCTTAGAGGTTTCTGCTGATTTAAAGTTAGTAACCGAGAGCTGAAGAGAGCTTAATTCCTGTTCGAGGTGGTCGACTCTGACAAACCAATCTTGGTTAAACTTGTGCATGGCCAAAGCATCACTCTGTAGCTTCATTATCAGGTCCGACTGCTCTCGGATTATAGACTTTTGGTCATCATGTATTTGAGTCAATAATTTGAGCCATGGATTATCAGCGAGACGCTTAAAGTCAGAACATGGGGAGGCAGCTCGTTTAAGTTGCTCCATATGGTTGCATAACTGTTGCAAGGCTCGAGTCAGTGACGACGCTTCAATCAGCTGGGAAGGTTTGTTATTGTTGACGCAGGGAGGGTCCGTCACTCCCCTACCCGGCAGCCATTAAGGGGGAAACAGCCGCGTTGTTCCTGTTGCTAGCTTGGCTGGTTGGGTTCATCCTGATAGGTGTGCTATCTTTCTTTGCGGCCTTACCGAGCTTAGAATTGTTTTGCATGGTAGCAGCAGAGATGTACGCAGGCAGATGGGGTAGACTCGTTCATATGGCAGCAGCAAACGTCAGGTTACAACACTAATGAGGTCGAGATGAGCTAGTAGGTTAGGTTTTGTCGATATTTCGGTCACATTTAGGTCACTGGGTACTTAGCTGCCTTCTGGGGTTGTTACATTATTTTTGGGATGTTGTGGGCTCAAGGAGCAGCTGATAAAGTTGGAGGGGCAGCAGGGTCGTCAGGAGCGGGTGAGCGCTCGAGAATCTCTCAAGGCCTAATCATGTGTTTAATCTCCCAGGCATTAGCTCTGCGTACACCCTTTTGTCCATGTTACTGATAGTGTTTTTATTGCTTTTAGGTTCTAAATTACAGTTAACTGTCATTTCTGTTTCTGTGATGGTTATTTATGTATTTTTCATTTGTATATATTGTAAAAAATAAGAAATGTTTATATGCAGGTTACTGTGTGAACTTGTGTTTCCGTTATTGGATTGTGTTACCTTTTTACTTTTTTCACATGTTACTTGTGTTTTGTTACTTTAAAGTTAATACTTTATTTACCTGTCCTGTATATAAATACGTATAGTCTTGTTTTGGGTTGTATTGCTACAGCTTATTCTTACATTCTTATGATTGCCTTGTTTATATAGGTTAATCTGTTTTTTTTTCTATTTCGGTGTCCTTTCCTGTTTTTGGGTAACTTGTGAATGTATTTTACCTGTGGTGTGTTGTTTGCTTTTGTGTGTGTGAATTTTTTATTTATTATATTTCAGAATTTTCAGGTTTGTACAATCTGTGTGACCAACATGGATGTTTTGAGTACTTTTTTTTACTTGTACATATCTTGTGATTTTATCAATAAAAGTAAAAACTTAACGAAGACAGAATTGCTTTGCAAATCAAGGGTCCCAAAATATGGAATGACCTCAATAATCTCATCAAAGAGTGCCCTTCCCTCAACCAGTTTAAAAGAAAAACTAAAGACTATCTGTTAAGCTTTATGTAACCTACTATGGCTTTGTGCCCAAGAGAGAAAAACTCCAGACCGATAATCAGAGCACAACTCCATAGTCTCCCGAGACTGATGGATGCCTACTACTATACAAACTTACATTACTTCCTAAATATTAACCTAAAATGTAAAAATTAAAAAAAAATGAGTAAAAATTCGTGTAAAAATTTAATCAGAAACTACTTTCATTTTGTTTATGCTGTAAAAATTAATGTTATATTGAAATATTTGCCGATCGAATCATAATTTAATCATTGTTTTTTAATTCTTTTCCTCTACCTCAATTCATTATGTTTTTTTCTCATTTAGTCCTAAGCTACTTTTTTTTTTTTTAATTTTACGCCCGAAATGGTTTGTGTATTAGGGCTTTAGGGGTTGCCTTACACACGAGTGATACAATCTTGTTATATCATATGTATTGATGCATGTTTGTACTTTTGCTTAAATATAAATCATTATTATTTTATTATTTTTATTATTACTATTATAATTGTTATTATTATTATTATTATTATTATTATTATTATTATTATTATTTCTATTATTATTAATAGCTGTACCCAACCACGCATTACTGAACCTGAGCAACCGTCCCCTATCCCCCCGACCATTCCCCCCCCCTCCCCTGTCCCCTGGTAATCCCCACTTCCCCCCCCCCCCATCCCCTCATCCTCCCCACCATCTCCCACTCCCTGTCACCTCATCCTCCCCACCATTCCCCATTCCCCCATCTCCTTGTCCTCCCCCACCATCCCTCTCTCCCCCGTACCATCGTCCTCCCCACCATTCCCCACTCCCTCGTCCGATGCGTTCTCAAATGATCTGATGTTCCTATCATTGAATATTAAGAAGAATAGTTTAAAAACGAAATTAAAAAAAAAGAAAGCAAACTATACTCACAAAATGAATGGTATTGTAAAGAACACAGCTCAATACCATCACAATGTCACAAAAAAATAATAAAATCAAAATGAAAATAAATCGAAATAAATGATTATACAATTTATCAATGCAATTGGAATCATTGAAATGGAATCGCAACATATTTAGTAAAGCGTGTTGCTTTTAGGTGAAACAGATGACACTGTTTTTCGAAAAAAACCTGTTTTTACCTGGAAAAGGTGTGTCATCTATATTGCAAGTATACAAAAACATGCACGTATTCGAATGGGACGTTGTGTCAAAATTTCAAAGCAATTGGTAAGAACTTTTGGAGATTACAGTGTGTGTTTCTCTTACGTCCAACAGATGGCGCTGTTTAAAAAAAAAAAATGTTTTTACCTGTCAAAGGTGTGGCATGTATATAGTAGGTATATAAAAATATGCACGTATTCGAATGCAACGTTTTGTCATAATTTCAAAGCAATGGTAAAGAGGTTGCAGAAATTTCCCTCACATGAAAAACAGTTAAAAATAAAACATGTGTTTACCTTTTACAGACGTGACATAACGAAATGAACGATATGGTATACAACACAGCTCAATTCCAATGCAATGTCAAACAAAATAATTAAATAAAAATAAAAATAAATTGAAATATATGAAAATTCAATTTATCTATGAAATTGAACACATTGAAATGGTATCGTAGCATATTTAGTGTAGTGTGTTTCATTTACGTGCAACAGATGGCGCTGTTTTTTTAAGGCATTGTTTTACCTGTCACAGGTGTGGTATCTATATATAGTATGTATATAAAAACATGTAAATATTCGAATGGAACGTTGTGTCAAAATTTCAACCCAATCCAAGAAGAACTTTCAGAGATTACATCGTGTGTAATTCTTACGTCCAACAGATGGAGATGTTTTTCAAAAAATATATATTTTTACCTGTCACAGGTGTGGCATGTATATAGTAGGTATATAAAAACATGCGTGAATTCAAATGTAACGTTGTGTCAAAATTTAAAAGCAATCGGTAAAGAGGTTTTGGAGATTTCCTTCACAGGAAAACTCACTTGAAAAACACAGTTTTAAAAAAAAAAGCATGTTTGTGTCTGTCACCGATGTGACATATATATAATATGTATATACAAACACGCTCGTATTCGATTGGAACGTTGTGTCAAAATTTCAAAGCAATCCGGGAAGAACTTTCAGAGTTTAGCGGTTTTGAACAAACAAACATTTACATTTTTATTTATGTAGATTAAAACTGTTCTTTTGAAAAATTACTTAGATCCTGTAACTGTTAATGTAAAAGAAATGGGAATCACTAAATATGTGCTTTGACTCTGAATTTATGAGTGAAGACTTTATATTTTATTAACAGCTGAAGAAGCCTATGTTGGTGATGATGACGGCAAGGGTAATTATTTAGTCTTTACCAATGAGGAAAATGTAAAAAAAAATTAAAACATTAAAGCCAAATAAATCTTCAGAAGACGATGGAGTTTTCGCCCGAGTCCACAAAGCAAGAAAGTTGGAAGTGAGCCCGTGACATTCGTATTTAATAAGTCACTACACTCAAAGTTCCAGAATCTTGCAGAGTGGCAAATGTTGCACTAATATTGAAGAAGGGAAATATATGAAGCGTTAATAGCTTAACGTCTATTATGAGAGAATTACTTGAATCGCTAATTACAAAAGATATTTGTTTACGTCTTGAAACAATATATTAAAGAATTATTCGCATGGTTTTACAAAGAGTCATTTATTTTTGACGAATTTGCTTTCATTTTTTCCAGGATATATGAGGCAGTTGATACTGGTAAGGATTATGATGTGGTTTTTTATTGGAACAAACCATAAATTACTCCCCGTTTCGAAAGACTTGTTAGACAGGTAAAGGTCCATGGTACTTGGGTTGTTCTCTTAAGTAAGGCACAGTTATTTCAAAGGAAACAAAGAGTTAAAGTAAATTTAGTCAAGTCTGATTTAGAAGCTGTTGTGCGAGGAGCGTCTGGTAATATATTTCTTTGCTTTATCCATAATAAGTAAATAGAAGTAACATGCTAAACATTCAATATCAAGTGAAAAGAATTTGGTAAAAAAACATACAAAAATTACTTGGTGATCAACAGAAACACAACTGTTTCTGAGATAGATTTTATTTGTTAAATGATATCAAACCAATGTAAACAAAAAAATAATTTACAAATGCCTGATAAATATCATTTATTATATTTCAGTTCGCTCTCAGTGACGAAGATTCTAGAGACAATATTAGGGATATTGGGTCTTGACCAGAATACTCATAATATACACACAGAAATCATAATAGCGTGATGCATCAAATGAACAAATCCACAAGGGACGTGATTCCTTTACCATGTCGTGGCCTACTCGACTAAGGCAGGGTATGGGATCATCCTGGGCGAAAGTTCGAACCCTCATCATGGTCCTTGTGGATTTGTTCACTCGTAATATATCCTTAAATAGAGAATACAGGTCATCATTGCGCAATTTAAAGGTCATTAACTATATATTTCGACCCCAGTTTAGGGTGTTCAAACTATATATTCGACCACAGTTTAGAAGGTACAAACTATGCATTCGACTGCAGTTTTGAGGCAATTAGATACTGAATTGAGGGACAATATTTTTAAATTTGTGGAAGATAAATTAGAGCGGGAAATGAATCAAAATAATTTCTAGACAATCAAGAATGGCTTTTGAAATGGTCAAAAGATTGTTAGGTGCAGTTTAATGCTAAAAAACATAGGGGTTCTTGCTCTAAGTAAAGATGATAGAGTTAGCAGATACTTGCGTGATAGTGCTGAAACTGCGAAGTGTGAATTACAAAAAAACAGTCCAGTAGTCATGATTGAATAGATGGCTACCGACCGGAATATACATATTCTGATGGAAATTTATTTCATACTGCTTTGATATAACAATATTTTACAAATTTTATTTCCTCTACGCGCAAGTTCCACTAATCAATAAAGAATAAATTCCAGCGTAGATGGCTCAACTAGGTCATCTGTTGGTTGTAGAAAACGCTTACTTACTGACCCTCCATCTGTAATTTTGACCATGGCAATAGAGGGAACATTTACTGGTCACAATGAACTACCGTCACAATGATTTACAATGCTTTAGGGATCAATATTAACAGCTTCTCGCCATGTCGGGTTTTGTGAGGGATGTGTACTCTGAAAACGCGGTACCAGGATAAAACGGCAGAGGGTATAACGGTTAAAGACATGACAGTACTTTAATGAGGGGGTACAAGGGTAAGACTGTACCATGATATGAGAGTGTAGGACCTGATGATGTCTGGATCTATCCTCCTAGTACAGCAGTTAGTATGTACACTGGAATATTATTTGACTCACTTTTACTGTTTCACTTTCTGTACAATCCAGAGTTTAAACTTCCTTTAATATTTTTGATAGGGTCATTAATGTCACTTAGTACAAGGTGACTGGGATGCATTGGACAACATTACTGTACTTGAGCGACAGGGAAAGACAGTTACAATGCTGATATGGATTAGTAATGTTCTTCAACTTCCACTACATAACCTGTGGTTATGTAGTCCTTGTATCTTCAACTCGAGTAGCGAGCAGCAATTAGCTGGAGTTGGACTAAACTCTGACCCCAATTTTAATTCCAATGTTTTATAATCATATCCTAATTTTACGGTGTAATACATATTTATATGTATTTATTTCACAGTTCTTCAGTTAGGCGAGGACACCTTTTTTCAATCGTTCCCATGCAGTAGGATGAATGGGTTTTGCACAGTGATAGTCCATGCAATGACTACTGTACAGCATCTACTCAGGCTCTTCCAGTCACTCAAGGCCGACATCGACAGTGAACAATGAAGTACGTCGTTTTTAGAAGTGCGGGGAACATCAAAAGGAAATATAGAAATCAGGTCAAAATATTAGAGGTCA
Source organism: Procambarus clarkii (assembly GCF_040958095.1). NCBI lineage: Eukaryota > Metazoa > Arthropoda > Malacostraca > Decapoda > Cambaridae > Procambarus > Procambarus clarkii. The sequence continues at coordinate 10,765,744 of NC_091219.1, forward strand.
AGCTGGACAGCCGGAAAGTTGTTAAGAGAAGAAGAAATCCTAACAATAGAATAACGATTAGAAAGTCTACGATGGAAAGAGCAAATAGGATCTCTCTTTTTTGAAGGTGAAAAATTTAGAGAGAGATGTAGCAAGTACGCAGACTGTGCTTGCCAAACAGAAAAAGTAGGGAATCCCAGGCTACATACCAAATCGCTGCCTACTTACCTCACCTGGATTCCCAGGTGAGGTTTGTAGTCAGGGCCTCTTATTCCCGGTGATAAAGGTGGATTTGCATTGCGTTGGTATAAGTAACATAATGAACTTGATGGGCAAAAGTTTTTTCAGCAAAGTAACAAAGTCCAGTGTCTTCGTTGTGTTCGAGGAAATGACACACAGAGATCACACTAACGTGATGCATCAAATGAACAAATCCACAAGGGCCGTGACGAGGATTCGAACCTGCGTCCGGGAGCATCCCAGACATTGCCTTTATCGACTGAGCTACGACAGGGAAAAGGGTTGAAACCGAAGTTCTACTGAACTTACTGGATCCCGTAGCCTCTCCGAGGCACAAACCAAGATTTTACACAACCCCTTCCCCATGCTCCCGAGCTATGACATTAGGGCATTTTCCCTATTCGTCCTTACATCATCACACACAGAGATCACACTAACGTGATGCATCAAATGAACAAATCCACAAGGGCCGTGACGAGAATTCGAACCTGCGTCCGGGAGCATCCCAGACACTGCCTGTCTGAGATGCAGTCAGGAACTTGTTGATATAAGTAGAGACGGAGTTCTTATAACATGCAGAGCTCTGCCTAGGTTTTGATTGTATGTAGAGCTCAGCCCAGGTTTTAATTGTATGTAGAGCTCAGCCAATGATTTTATTGAATGCATACCTATGTCCAAGTTTTTATTCTCTCTTTTTTTCTTTCTCTGCCTTCCCCTTCTCTCTGTCTATCTCCCTTCTCTCTCCCGTCCCTCTATTATTTATCATTGTCTAAGTCATCTCACTCTTTAACCTCCTCTCCCCGTTTCCCTCTCTGTCTTTGCCCCAGGCCCCTTTTCTATGACTCTCTTGCTTTTCCTCCCTCCATTCCTCTTTGTGTGTGTGTCAATTCCTCTTCCATTTTTCTCTCCCTAGCTCAATCTCCCTCCCTCCTTCCCAGTTTGTCTCCAAATAATAAAAAAAATTAAATGCATATATATATATATATATATATATATATATATATATATATATATATATATATATATATATATATATATATACATATATATATATATATATATATATATATATATATATATATATATATATATATATATATATATATATATATATATATATATATATTAGTATATTTTGGTAGCAGTCTTTCCTGTAGACATATATTATTAAATATGACCGATGACCGAAAAAGTAAGATTAATAATGCTAACACGAATTTTCTCAATCTTTCGTACATTTCGTTTCACTGTTGGAGGTAAATCAAAAAGACTAGAAATAAAAATGAATTTTGGAGAATTGATTTTTGATTTACCTCCAACAGTGAAACGAAATGTACGAAAGATTGAGAAAATTCGTGTTAGAATTATTAATCTTACTTTTTCGGTCATATTTAATAATATATGTCTACAGGAAAGACTGCTACCAAAATTTACTAATATTAAAACGCACGACCCAGCAGCAAGGAATCAAGTCTTCACGATAAAATATCGCCAGGATCTGATTCGTGATCAGATATACAAAGCAGAGAATGAAATCAAAGACAACAAAACGCAACTACTTCATGCTACAAACGAGTGGAGAAATAGCAACATCGACGATAGTATCCATACCCGCATTGAACAACACCTCGACATCCTCACAGACCAACATCACCTCAGCACTGAAACAAGGATTATCAAGAAACTAACAACATTATATGGAGGACCTATGGCAATTCCACGACCAAAAGATGGCTTCCTGAACCTTGCAGGAAATAACCTCACTGAGGACCAAGTCACTCTGCTAAATCTGGGCATAAACTGTCATGTTATGTCCAGACCGAGTGAGATGGCCCGGAAAGTAGAGTTGGAAATTCTGTTGGACGACATATTCGACCTCGAGACACAAAAGAAGGTCACTACCAAAGATACCTTACAAGCAGAACTTATTGCAGAAGGAGGAAAGAATCGAGGCAACTACAGAAGCACCATACTGTCCCCCGAGCTTAAAGCGGCAGCTAAAAGCCTTCGTGAGAACAAGGAGATAGTTGTCAAGAGAGGTGACAAGTCGCCAATATATGTCATGCTTAAATAAGACGAATATCTGGCGAAAATGAACATCATACTCTCTGACCAAACTAAGTTCCAAAGGGTAACGAAGGACACTACAGATGAATTAAAAGCAAAGGTCAACAAACTGATCGAAACTGTGAACGCCAAGAAATCCGGACTCCACCTGCCAAAGATCATTGGGGAATATAAACCTGGATATGCGTATGGAAATGTCAAGACGCACAAGCCTGGAAACCCACTTCGGCCAATCATTAGCCAGATACCCACACCCACGTACAGACTGGCGAAGCGACTCAACGGCCTGCTGACTCCTTATGTTCCTTGCGCCTTCAGCCTGAAGTCTCCAAAGGAATTTGTTGACTTACCGCGGGGCACACGGGCCACAGGGATAAGAGCCTCGTTGGACGTAGAATCGCTGTTTACCAACGTACCTGTGGACGAGACAATCGGAATGATAGCCGACAGAGTGTATCGTGATCCAGCCTGTACTCCTCTTGACATACCAGAAAATATTCTGAGGAAACTACTCCAAGATTGTACTAAAGAGGCACCCTTCTTGAGCCCGGATGGGCACATGTATAAGCAAGTAGATTGGGTCGCCATGGGTTCTCCCCTAGGTGTCCTGTTTGCAAACTTCTACATGGGTACCATCGAGCAAAAAGTCTTAGTCGACATGAACTTGAAACCGGCCATATACTGCAGGTATGTTGACGACATTTTTACACAGGTACCTGATGTCAGACATCTGCAGGAGCTGAAGGAGGCATTTGAGCAGAGTTCCGTGCTGCGTTTCACTTACGAGATGGAAAAGGATGGGAAGCTGCCCTTTCTAGATGTAACAGTCATGGAAAAGGGCGGAGGTTTCCACACTGCAGTCTACACTAAGGAAACAAACATAGGAATGTGCCTAAATGCCAACAGCGATTGCCCAGACAGGTACATGAGGAGTGTTGTTAACGCATATGTCGAGCGTGCTCTCAGCCACAGCTCAGAATGGAAGCAAGTCGACGAAGAACTCTGTAGAAAAGGCAGGTCCTAGTCAATAACGGCTTCTCCAATGGTTTCGTCGAAGACATCATAAGAAGGAAAGTGAAAAGCCATGCAACCTCTGAAGAGACAACTAACACAACACCTATACCCCCTATTAGACTATTTTACAGGAACTTCTTTTCCACAGCTCATAAAACAGAGGAAAGGGTCCTGAAAGATATTGTTAATAGAAACGTTATCCCTACAGACAAAAATCAGAGGATACAACTGACGATTTACTATAAAACCAGAAAAACGGCCAGCCTACTCATGATAAACTCTCCAGACACAAAACAGAACGCTTTAAAAGAGACTAACGTCGTCTATGCCTTCAAATGCCCTCTTGGGGACTGTAAGCTCCAAAAAACCCAGTATATAGGCAAGACAACAACATCTCTTTCTAGGCGTTTAACGATGCATAAGCAACAGGGCTCTATTAAGGAACATATAATCTCTTCCCAGAACCAAACCATCGCCAGAGAAATCCTAGTAAACAACACAGAAATCATCGATAGATACAGCGATAGAAGGCGGCTTGACGTTTGCGAGGCACTACACATCAAGAAGTCAACACCAGCAATCAACAGCCAATTATTGCACAACTATATTCTACCCACCTCAAGACTCCGCTCCAATATAGAAGCATCAAGAAATGTGGACCAATAGGCTTTCTACAAACACTTCTATTCAATATCCATTGTTTCGTGTTCTGTCTTGTGTTGATGAAATTAGTACCCTATTAATACTCTTGTTCTGTCTTGTGTTGATGAAATTAATACCCTATTAATACCACATCTTGTTCTGTCTTGTGTTAATGCCACATCACCCCTTCCACCTCACTCAAATGTAGATATAAAATCGGAGATGCGTAAGTTCTATTCAGTTGTGTATTTGTGAACTAAAGTCTTTGAAAATGTAATAAGTTTTACGAAACGCGCTCGTGTCGCGTCAGACTAGAAATAAAAATGAATTTTGGAGAATTGATTTTTTATTTACCTCCAACAGTGAAACGAAATGTACGAAAGATTGAGAAAATTCGTGTTAGAATTATTAATCTTACTTTTTCGGTCATATTAAATAATAATATATATATATATATATATATATATATATATATATATATATATATATATATATATATATATATATATATATATATATATATATATATATATATATATATATATATACATATATATTTATGTACATATATATATATATGGCTGACTGTTCCTGAGGCATTTAATTTTTTTTATTATTAGGAGACAAACTGGGAAGGAGGGAGGGAGATTGAGCTAGGGAGAGAAAAATGGAAGAGGAATTGACACACACACAAAGAGGAATGGAGGGAGGAAAAGCAAGAGAGTCATAGAAAAGGGGCCTGGGGCAAAGAGGGAGAGGGACTAGATACACAGAGAGGGAAACGGGGAGAGGAGGTTAAAGAGTGAGATGACTTAGACAATGATAAATAATAGAGGGACGGGAGAGAGAAGGGAGATAGACAGAGAGAAGGGGAAGGCAGAGAAAGAAAAAAAGAGAGAGTAAAAACTTGGATATAGGTATGCATTCAATAAAATCATTGGCTGAGCTCTACATACAATTAAAACCTGGGCTGAGCTCTACATACAATCAAAACCTAGGCAGAGCTCTGCATGTTATAAGAACTCCGTCTCTACTTATATCAACAAGTTCCTGACTGCATCTCAGACAGGCAGTGTCTGGGATGCTCCCGGACGCAGGTTCGAATTCTCGTCACGGACCTTGTGGATTTGTTCATTTGATGCATCACGTTAGTGTGATCTCTGTGTGTCATTTCCTCGAACACAACGAAGACACTGGACTTTGTTACTTTGCTGAAAAAACTTTTGCCCATCAAGTTCATTATGTTACTTATACCAACGCAATGCAAATCCACCTTTATCACCGGGAATAAGAGGCCCTGACTACAAACCTCACCTGGGAATCCAGGTGAGGTAAGTAGGCAGCGATTTGGTATGTAGCCTGGGATTCCCTACTTTTTCTGTTTGGCAAGCACAGTCTGCGTACTTGCTACATCTCTCTCTAAATTTTCCACCTTCAAAAAAGAGAGATCCTATTTGCTCTTTCCATCGTAGACTTTCTAATCGTTATTCTATTGTTAGAATTTCTACTTCTCTTAACAACTTTCCGGCTGTCCAGCTTGACCTCTAATATTTTGACCTGATTTCTATATTTCCTTTTGATGTTCCCCACACTTCTAAAAACGACGTACTTCATTGTTCACTGTCGATGTCGGCCTTGAGTGACTGGAAGAGCCTGAGTAGATGCTGTACAGTAGTCATTGCATGGACTATCACTGTGCAAAACCCATTCATCCTACTGCATGGGAACGATTGAAAAAAGGTGTCCTCGCCTAACTGAAGAACTGTGAAATAAATACATATAAATATGTATTACACCGTAAAATTAGGATATGATTATAAAACATTGGAATTAAAATTGGGGTCAGAGTTTAGTCCAACTCCAGCTAATTGCTGCTCGCTACTCGAGTTGAAGATACAAGGACTACATAACCACAGGTTATGTAGTGGAAGTTGAAGAACATTACTAATCCATATCAGCATTGTAACTGTCTTTCCCTGTCGCTCAAGTACAGTAATGTTGTCCAATGCATCCCAGTCACCTTGTACTAAGTGACATTAATGACCCTATCAAAAATATTAAAGGAAGTTTAAACTCTGGATTGTACAGAAAGTGAAACAGTAAAAGTGAGTCAAATAATATTCCAGTGTACATACTAACTGCTGTACTAGGAGGATAGATCCAGACATCATCAGGTCCTACACTCTCATATCATGGTACAGTCTTACCCTTGTACCCCCTCATTAAAGTACTGTCATGTCTTTAACCGTTATACCCTCTGCCGTTTTATCCTGGTACCGCGTTTTCAGAGTACACATCCCTCACAAAACCCGACATGGCGAGAAGCTGTTAATATTGATCCCTAAAGCATTGTAAATCATTGTGACGGTAGTTCATTGTGACCAGTAAATGTTCCCTCTATTGCCATGGTCAAAATTACAGATGGAGGGTCAGTAAGTAAGCGTTTTCTACAACCAACAGATGACCTAGTTGAGCCATCTACGCTGGAATTTATTCTTTATTGATTAGTGGAACTTGCGCGTAGAGGAAATAAAATTTGTAAAATATTGTTATATCAAAGCAGTATGAAATAAATTTCCATCAGAATATGTATATTCCGGTCGGTAGCCATCTATTCAATCATGACTACTGGACTGTTTTTTTGTAATTCACACTTCGCAGTTTCAGGACTATCAAGCAAGTATCTGCTAACTCTATCATCTTTACTTAGAACAAGAACCCCTATGTTTTTTAGCATTAAACTGCACCTAACAATCTTTTGACTATTTCAAAAGCCATTCTTAATTGTCTAGAAATTATTTTGATTCATTTCCCGCTCTAATTTATCTTCCACAAATTTAAAAATATTGTCCCTCAATTCAGTATCTAATTGCCTCAAAACTACAGTCGAATGCATAGTTTGTACCTTCTAAACTGTGGTCGAATATATAGTTTGAACACCCTAAACTGGGGTCGAAATATATAGTTACTGACCTTTAAATTGCGCAATGATGACCTGTATTCTCCATTTAAGGATATATTACGAGTGAACAAATCCACAAGGACCGTGATGAGGGTTCGAACTTTCGCCCAGGATGATCCCATACCCAGCCTTAGTCGAGTAGGCCACGACATGGTAAAGGAATCACGTCCCTTGTTGATTTGTTCATTTGATGCATCACGCTATTATGATTTCTGTGTGTATATTATGAGTATTCTGGTCAAGACCCAATATCCCTAATATTGTCTCTAGAATCTTCGTCACTGAGAGCGAACTGAAATATAATAAATGATATTTATCAGGCATTTGTAAATTATTTTTTTGTTTACATTGGTTTGATATCATTTAACAAATAAAATCTATCTCAGAAACAGTTGTGTTTCTGTTGATCACCAAGTAATTTTTGTATGTTTTTTTACCAAATTCTTTTCACTTGATATTGAATGTTTAGCATGTTACTTCTATTTACTTATTATGGATAAAGCAAAGAAATATATTACCAGACGCTCCTCGCACAACAGCTTCTAAATCAGACTTGACTAAATTTACTTTAACTCTTTGTTTCCTTTGAAATAACTGTGCCTTACTTAAGAGAACAACCCAAGTACCATGGACCTTTACCTGTCTAACAAGTCTTTCGAAACGGGGAGTAATTTATGGTTTGTTCCAATAAAAAAACCACATCATAATCCTTACCAGTATCAACTGCCTCATATATCCTGGAAAAAATGAAAGCAAATTCGTCAAAAATAAATGACTCTTTGTAAAACCATGCGAATAATTCTTTAATATATTGTTTCAAGACGTAAACAAATATCTTTTGTAATTAGCGATTCAAGTAATTCTCTCATAATAGACGTTAAGCTATTAACGCTTCATATATTTCCCTTCTTAAATATTAGTGCAACATTTGCCACTCTGCAAGATTCTGGAACTTTGAGTGTAGTGACTTATTAAATACGAATGTCATGGGCTCACTTCCAACTTTCTTGCTTTGTGGACTCGGGCGAAAACTCCATTGTCTTCTGAAGATTGATTTGGCTTTAATGTTTTAATTTTTTTTTACATTTTCCTCATTGGTAAAGACTAAATAATTACACTTGCCGTCATCATCACCAACATAGGCTTCTTCAGCTGTTAATAAAATATAAAGTCTTCACTGATAAATTCAGAGTCAAAGCACAAATTTAGTGATTCCCATTTCTTTTACATTAACAGTTACAGGCTCTAACTAATTTTTCAAAAGAACAGTTTTAATCTACATAAATAAAAATGTAAATGTTTGTTTGTTCAAAACCGCTAAACTCTGAAAGTTCTTCCCGGATTGCTTTGAAATTTTGACACAACGTTCCAATCGAATACGAGCGTGTTTGTATATACATATTATATATATGTCACATCGGTGACAGACACAAACATGCTTTTTTTGAAAAAACTGTGTTTTTCAAGTGAGTTTTCATGTGAAGGAAATCTCCAAAACCTCTTTACCGATTGCTTTTAAATTTTGACACAACGTTGCATTCGAATTCATGCATGTTTTTATATACCTACTATATACATGCCACACCTGTGACAGGTAAAAATATATATCTTTTGAAAAACAGCTCTATCTATTGGACGTAAGAGTTACACACAATTTAATCTCTGAAAGTTCTTCTTGGATTGGGTTGAAATTTTGACACAACGTTCCATTCGAATACGAGCGTATTTGTATATACATATTATATAGATGTCACATCGGTGACAGACAAAAACATGCTTTTTTTTTAAAAACTGTGTTTTTCAAGTGAGTTTTCATGTGAAGGAAATCTCCAAAACCTCTTTACCGTTTGCTTTTAAATTTTGACACAACGTTGTATTCGAATTCATGAATGTTTTTATATACCTACTATATACATGCCACACCTGTGACAGGTAAAAATATATATTTTTTGAAAAACAGCTCCATCTGTTGGACGTAAGAATTACACACGATGTAATCTCTGAAAGTTCTTCTTGTATTGGGTTGAAATTTTGACACAACGTTCCATTGGAATATTTACATGTTTTTATATACATACTATACATAGATACCACACCTGTGACAGGTAAAAAAATGCTTTAAAAAAACACGCCATCTGTTGCACGTAAATGAAACACACACTACACTAAATATGCTACGATACCATTTCAATGTGTTCAATTTCATAGATAAATTGAATTTTCATATATTTCAATTTATTTTTATTTTTATTTAATTATTTTGTTTGACATTGCATTGGAATTGAGCTGTGTTGTATACCATATCGTTCATTTCGTTATGTCACGTCTGTAAAAGGTAAACACATGTTTTATTTTTAACTGTTTTTCATGTGAGGGAAATTTCTGCAACCTCTTTACCATTGCTTTGAAATTATGACAAAACGTTGCATTCGAATATGTACATATTTTTATATACCTACTATATACATGCCACACCTTTGACAGGTAAAAACATTTCATTTTTTTTTAAACAGCGCCATCTGTTGGACGTAAGAGAAACACACACTGTAATCTCCAAAAGTTCTTACCAATTGCTTTGAAATTTTGACACAACGTCCCATTCGAATACGTGCATGTTTTTGTATACTTGCAATATAGATGACACACCTTTTCCAGGTAAAAACAGGTTTTTTCGAAAAACAGTGTCATCTGCTTCACCTAAAAGCAACACGCTTTACTAAATATGTTGCGATTCCATTTCAATGATTCCAATTGCATTGATAAATTGTATAATCATTTATTTCGATTTATTTTCATTTTGATTTTATTATTTTTTTGTGACATTGTGATGGTATTGAACTGTGTTCTTTACCATACCATTCATTTTGTGAGTATAGTTTGCTTTCTTTTTTTTAATTTCGTTTTTAAACTATTCTTCTTAATATTCAATGATAGGAACATCAGATCATTTGAGAACGCATCGGACGAGGGAGTGGGGAATGGTGGGGAGGACGATGGTACGGGGGAGAGAGGGATGGTGGGGGAGGACAAGGAGATGGGGGAATGGGGAATGGTGGGGAGGATGAGGTGACAGGGAGTGGGAGATGGTGGGGAGGATGAGGGGATTGGGGGGGGGAAGTGGGGATTACCAGGGGACAGGGGAGGGGGAGGGAATGGTCGGGGGGATAGGGGACGGTTGCTCAGGTTCAGTAATGCGTGGTCGGGTACAGCTATTAATAATAATAGAAATAATAATAATAATAATAATAATAATAATAATAATAATAATAATAATAATAATAACAATTATAATAGTAATAATAAAAATAATAAAATAATAATGATTTATATTTAAGCAAAAGTACAAACATGCATCAATACATATGATATAACAAGATTGTATCACTCGTGTGTAAGGCAACCCCTAAAGCCCTAATACACAAACCATTTCGGGCGTAAAATTAAAAAAAAAAAAAAGTAGCTTAGGACTAAATGAGAAAAAAACATAATGAATTGAGGTAGAGGAAAAGAATTAAAAAACAATGATTAAATTATGATTCGATCGGCAAATATTTCAATATAACATATTAATTTTTACAGCATAAACAAAATGAAAGTAGTTTCTGATTAAATTTTTACACGAATTTTTACTCATTTTTTTTTAATTTTTACATTTTAGGTTAATATTTAGGAAGTAATGTAAGTTTGTATAGTAGTAGGCATCCATCAGTCTCGGGAGACTATGGAGTTGTGCTCTGATTATCGGTCTGGAGTTTTTCTCTCTTGGGCACAAAGCCATAGTAGGTTACATAAAGCTTAACAGATAGTCTTTAGTTTTTCTTTTAAACTGGTTGAGGGAAGGGCACTCTTTGATGAGATTATTGAGGTCATTCCATATTTTGGGACCCTTGATTTGCAAAGCAATTCTGTCTTCGTTAAGTTTTTACTTTTATTGATAAAATCACAAGATATGTACAAGTAAAAAAAAGTACTCAAAACATCCATGTTGGTCACACAGATTGTACAAACCTGAAAATTCTGAAATATAATAAATAAAAAATTCACACACACAAAAGCAAACAACACACCACAGGTAAAATACATTCACAAGTTACCCAAAAACAGGAAAGGACACCGAAATAGAAAAAAAAACAGATTAACCTATATAAACAAGGCAATCATAAGAATGTAAGAATAAGCTGTAGCAATACAACCCAAAACAAGACTATACGTATTTATATACAGGACAGGTAAATAAAGTATTAACTTTAAACGTAACAAAACACAAGTAACATGTGAAAAAAGTAAAAAGGTAACACAATCCAATAACGGAAACACAAGTTCACACAGTAACCTGCATATAAACATTTCTTATTTTTTACAATATATACAAATGAAAAATACATAAATAACCATCACAGAAACAGAAATGACAGTTAACTGTAATTTAGAACCTAAAAGCAATAATAACACTATCAGTAACATGGACAAAAGGGTGTACGCAGAGCTAATGCCTGGGAGATTAAACACATGATTAGGCCTTGAGAGATTCTCGAGCGCTCACCCGCTCCTGACGACCCTGCTGCCCCTCCAACTTTATCAGCTGCTCCTTGAGCCCACAACATCCCAAAAATGATGTAACAACCCCAGAAGGCAGCTAAGTACCCAGTGACCTAAATGTGACCGAAATATCGACAAAACCTAACCTACTAGCTCATCTCGACCTCATTAGTGTTGTTCCCTGGAGGAAGCTAACCTGACGTTTGCTGCTGCCATATGAACGAGTCTACCCCATCTGCCTGCGTACATCTCTGCTGCTACCATGCAAAACAATTCTAAGCTCGGTAAGGCCGCAAAGAAAGATAGCACACCTATCAGGATGAACCCAACCAGCCAAGCTAGCAACAGGAACAACGCGGCTGTTTCCCCCTTAATGGCTGCCGGGTGGGGGAGTGACCGACCCTCCCTGCGTCAACAATAACAAACCTTCCCAGCTGATTGAAGCGTCGTCACTGACTCGAGCCTTGCAACAGTTATGCAACCATATGGAGCAACTTAAACGAGCTGCCTCCCCATGTTCTGACTTTAAGCGTCTCGCTGATAATCCATGGCTCAAATTATTGACTCAAATACATGATGACCAAAAGTCTATAATCCGAGAGCAGTCGGACCTGATAATGAAGCTACAAAGTGATGCTTTGGCCATGCACAAGATTAACCAAGATTGGTTTGTCAGAGTCGACCACCTCGAACAGGAATTAAGCTCTCTTCAGCTCTCGGTTACTAACTCTAAATCAGCAGAAACCTCTAAGAAGCAAGAAGATATGTTACAAAAGTTAGAGAACCATTTTAACTCCCTACAACAGCAACACACTGCAACCCAAGACGAATCAGACCAACTTAACCTCCTTGATTCTGTCATCATCTCATCACATGATTTTCCCCATGAAACTGACAGAGAAGACTGTACTGCCATCGTGATCCAGGAATTGCGTACTAAGTTGAATTGTTCAATCAAAGCAAGAGACATTTAGTCAGCTTATATAGTGGGTACGAAATCATCTGGTACAAATAACAGAAAGATACGTGTGAAGTTAGATAGCTGCTCCCGCAAGTCAGACCTTATCACTGCTGCGGTCGCTAGGAAATCCAATGTTTATGTGAACGAATGTCTAACCAGATTCAGACAAGATATCTTATTTAAACTACGTGGAATCTGCAAAAGATCCACTGCTATTAAACATTGTTTTGTGCGCGATGGTAAAATAATAGCTAGGAAGACTGACTCTGGAAAAACTTATGCCATACCACTGAGGCACATCTCACTTCTTTCCTGGATGACTGTGGGATATCAGCTGAATAACCAGAACATCATTTGTAGTTTCACATACAACCAAAGTGTACTTAAGCTCTGCCTTTCCTTTCCAAAGGTTTTTATTTTTATTTTATTTTGTTTGTTTGTCATCTTTGCCTGTTTTATACTCTTAATTATTTGGTCTTAGTTAATCCCCTTGTCACTAAACCTAGGGTCTTTTATTACCCTGTTACTTAAAGTAACTTGGTATTTGTTTCTTGTAATCATTTATTGGAATTAATTAACAGTATAATTGTTTATATAAGCATCTACCTCAGTATCTTAGTAAAATCTTCCACATGAATCTACTCTCACCCTGTTTATTTTTACACTTAGATTTATATTAGAGTAAATTTCAAGATTTAATTAGATTTACGTCATCTTTTTTTTCTTTTCTTTTTTTCTCTCGGAATTATCTATTTGAGCTCACTATTTTCTTAGGTTCATACCAATTATAGGATTTTAATTAACCATTACTAAGCTAGTTATCTTCAAGATAATTTTTTTATGATTATTATTTTTCTTATTATTTTTTATTTTACATTTATATTGTCAGTCTCTACTGATTTTTTGTTTTTTATTTTATGTAACTTCTGTGTCCTCCCTGGCTATCTATTGGATCTTTATTTTACTTCTAAATTGTTACTATTTTATTGTATTTGCTTTTATTCTTGTGTTTTGCTTTATCGTGTATCTTATATCGTGATCCCTCTGCATCTCTATGCACACTGATATTGATCCTGATCAAAATCTTCTGTCTCATATCTACACCAACCAGCACATTGATCATCATTATTGCAAGTATTTCACAGCACACCAGGCTAAAAATAAACTCCAAAATAGCACCTGTCTATCAGTTTACAACCAAAATGTTACATCACTTGGTAAACATTTTGACGATTTAAATGCATTACTCACAGCACTAGGTACTAACTTATCTTTAATTATTTTAACAGAAACTTGGCTAAATACAGACTATACCCAACTCTACAACTTAGCTGGTTATAAAGCCATTCATAACTGTAGGCCTAAGAAAAAAGGTGGTGGCACAGCTATATATTACCGAGATACGTTTATCTGCAACAGTGTTATTAGTGACAGAGATGACTACTGTGAATATGCTTTTGCTCAGTTTACAATTAAATCCCTTAAATCCTCTTTGACTATTGGAGCCATCTATAGATTTCCCAATACTAACATAGCTTCTTTCTCAGACAACCTAAGGAATCTTATTATAAACAACAATCACAACAAAAACCACATCATTCTGGGAGGAGACTTTAATATTGACCTGGGTCAACAAAATTGCTCTCAAGTTGACTATTTCCTTAACAGCATGAACTCCTGTATGCTAATCCCCACAATCACCAAACCTACCCGAGTCACTCAAACATCAGCTACTACCTTGGACCACATATGGACAAACATAACAGCTCCCCTTGTATCTGGTATAATCAACGACAGAACAACTGACCACTATCCTACCTTTCTCATAGCGAACATGGACATAACACCACCAAAAAGCAAGAAACTTTCATTTAGGCTACACAGTGAATCAGCTTTAGGCAATCTTACAGATGCACTTCACAATATTAACTGGGATTCTGAATTCAATACCCATGATATAAATTCATTAGCTAACCTCTTCCTCTCCAAAACTCTAAGCCTCTACAACCTTCATTGTCCCCTTTTTACCAAGCAAGTAACTGACAAAAGATTAAACAATCCATGGCTCACAAGTGGCATTCTCAACTCAATCAACAAGAAACATGAATATGAAAAGAAACATAGGATTGGCCTAGTTTCAAAGGAAGTAGCTAAAAGGTACTCATCAATGCTTACCAGTATCATAAGAAAGGCAAAACTGCATATTATGTGAATAGATTCAATGAAGCAAAAGGCAACATGAAAAGCACTTGGAAAACAATCTCTAGTATCCTAGGAACTAAACAACACTCACATAACCAAATAAAACTCTACAAGGATGGGGATATACCGTCAACTGATTTAGAAATGGCAAATGAATTTAATAGTTTCTTTTCATCGGTTGGTGCTAATCTTGCCAGTAAAATCCCACAGACTCAGACACATATCTCTCAGGCAGCTATCCAAACTCTCTTCTCCTTTCACCAATCAGCCCGGCAGATGTTGTGTCCATCATACACTGTCTAAAAACCAAGGCAGGGAACACCAGTGAAATTCCTTCCATTGTGTACAAGAGAGCCTCCCATGCCCTTGCCCCACACATAGCACTACTGTTCAACAAATCTATAGAGTGTCACACCTTCCCTGATATCCTCAAAAAAGCAAGAGTAACGCCAGTCCATAAATTAGGCAATCCGGCGGACATAAACAATTATAGACCAATATCAAATTTACCCATTCTATTAAAAATATTTGAAAAAATTATTTACAAACAGCTCTATTCCTACCTCGTAAAATTCGACATACTCAGCCCCTGCCAGTTTGGCTTCCGGTCCCAAAAGAGCACCAAAGATGCAATCATTCGTCTCCTTGACGTTATCTATTCAGCCCTTGACAAAAATGAGTTTCCGATAAGACTTTTCATTGACCTAAGAAAAGCTTTTGATACTGTTAATCACAACTACCTCTTACTTAAACTCCAGCATTATGGAATCCGAGGCCTTGCCCTTGACTACATCCGATCCTATCTTAGTGACAGACACCAATATGTAACCATCAATGATACAACTTCTTCCACTCTACCAATTACCGTTGGAGTGCCACAGGGCAGTATCTTAGGACCTCTTCTATTTTTTATATATATAAACGATCTGCCTAATGTCTCTAATATTCTCAAACCTTTATTGTTTGCTGACGATATTACCCTTATCTATTCAGACCTCAACCCACATACACTAAATAATGTTGTGAATAATGAATTAAAAAAAAGTCCACTTATGGATGTCAACGAACAAACTAACATTAAACATCGAAAAGACTTACTACATCTTATTTGAAAGCAAATCATCAAATGCAATTCAGCTACAGATAGACAACATTAACATCAGTAATAAAAATGATGGCAAGTTTCTTGGCCTATTCCTAGACAAGAGACTCAACTTCAGCACCCACATTCAACACATAACTAAGAAAGTCTCTTAGACAGTTGGTATACTCTCCAAAATCAGATATTATGTTCCTAACTCTGCTCTCCTCTCACTATAGTATGCACTAATCTACCCCTATCTTAATTATGATATCTGTGCATGGGGGTCTACCACTGCAAACCACCTTAAGCCCATCATCACACAGCAAAAATCTGCTATCAGAATAATAACTAACTCTGCTTTCAGACAACACTCAGCTCCCTTGTTTAAATCTCTAAACTTGCTAAATATTAACTCCCTCCACACATTCTCTTGTGTCAACTAAATTTACAAAACCCTGTTCTTAAATGCAAACCATGCTCTGAAACTCTCCCTGGACAGATGTAATAGGACCCATTATCACCACACCAGAAATAAATATCTCTTTGATATCCCCAGGGTCAAACTTAATCTGTGTAAACACTCTATGCAAATTAAGGGACCTAGTCTATGGAACTCACTCCCTAGTGAATTGAAAAACTGTAAAACTTTTGCCTTATTTAAAAGCAAAACCGAAAAGTACCTAATTTCATCTTCTTAGTTTCCTACACTGAGCTTTAAATTTGCTCTGTATCTAGTGTTACCCAATCTCCTAATTTTTATGTAGTATCAAACAACCTTATCATTGTGTTCACTGCTGTCTTCTTTTATGTGCTAGCCATATGCTGTATTGTGACTACCAATCTTTGTCAACTACCATTCAAGCTGTCATTGCAATCAATCTTAGCTACCTATGTGCTTTAATATACTGTACCTACAATTTTCTCTCATCTTCTTTTTTTCATTCCATGTAACTGTTATCATTTTTTTGTCTATAAATTTTGCAAGTATTTACCTCCTTAAAATTTTCTTAGATTAAGGACCTGCCCGAAACGCTGCACGTACTAGTGGCTTTACAAGACTGTAATTACCATATTATGTATCCTCACATTCCCAATGTACACATCACATCACATCAAGGCCCACATCAAAAGAATATCATCAGCGGCATATGCTAGACTGGCCAACATAAGAACTGCCTTCAGAAACTTGTGTAAGGAATCTTTCAGAACCCTGTATACCACTTAAGTAAGACCAATCCTGGAGTATGCAGCTCCAGCCTGGAGTCCATACCTAGTTAAACACAAGACAAAGTTAGAGAAGATTCAGCGGTATGCCACCAGGCTCGTCCCGGAACTGAGAGGATTGAGGTACGAGGAAAGGCTAAAGGAGCTGAACCTCACATCCCTGGAAAACAGAAGAGTAAGGGGAGACATGATAACCACCTACAAAATTCTCAAGGGAATTGACAGGGTGGACAAAGACAAACTCTTCAGCACGGGTGGGACACGAACAAGGGGACACAGGTGGAAACTTAGTACCCAGATGAGCCACAGAGACGTTAGAAAGAATTTTTTCAGTGTCAGAGTAGTTAATAAATGGAATGCACTAGGAAGTGATGTGGTGGAGGCTGACTCCATACACAGTTTCAAATGTAGATATGATAGAGCCCAGTAGGCTCAGGAATCTGTACACCAGTTGATTGACAGTTGAGAGGCGGGACCAAAGAGCCAAAGCTCAACCCCCGCAAGCACAATTAGGTAAGTACAATTAGGTGAGTACAAGTAACTATGATTTTAACAGATCAGAAAGGGAACAAATCCATAATCGTACAGGAGAATAACAGTTAGATACATGCAAATGAATACTGGCCACAAAATCAATAGAAACCGGATATGAACACAACATCGGTTACCTATGCATCAATTTACACTAACAGCATATCCTCACCACCCCCTCGATTCCTAATTAAACAGGGGAAACTCTCTGAAATGTGGCCTCGAATTCTTCTGAAATCTTCAATCCCACAGGCTCGACACTACAACTCTCCTCACCCACCACCCTCTTGGCTTACTAGGCAAATCGGGTCCTGCATAGTAGGCCGAGTACGACGTTCTGGCTTCTAGGTACAACATATATATATATATATATATATATATATATATATATATATATATATATATATATATATATATATATATATATATATATATATATATATATATATATATATATATATATGTCGTACCTAGTAGCCAGAACGCACTTCTCAGCCTACTATGTAAGGCCCGATTTGCCTAATAAGCCAAGTTTTCCTGAATTAATATATTTTCTCTCATTTTTTTCTTATGAAATGATAAAGCTACCCATTTCATTATGTATGAGGTCAATTTTTTTTTATTAGAGTTAAAATTAACGTAGATATATGACCGAACCTAACCAACCCTACCTAACCTAACCTAACCTATCTTTATAGGTTAGGTTAGGTTAGGTAGCCGAAAAAGTTAGGTTAGGTTAGGTTAGGTAGTCGAAAAACCATTAATTCATGAAAACTTGGCTTATTAGGCAAATTGGGTCTTGCATAGTAGGCTGAGAAGTGCGTTCTGGCTACTAGGTACGACATATATATATATATATATATATATATATATATATATATATATATATATATATATATATATATATATATATATATATATATATATATATATATATATATATATATATTTATTGTCTGACGATTTACTATAAACCAGAAAAACGGCCAGCCTACTCATGAGAAACTCTCCAGACTCAAAACAGAACGCTTTAAAAGAGACTAACGTCGTCTATGCCTTCAAATGCCCACTTGGGGACTGTAAGCTCCAAAAAAAACAGTATATAGGCAAGACAACAACATCTCTTTCTAGGCGTTTAACGATGCATAAGCAACAGGGCTCCATTAAGGAACATATAATCTCTTCCCACAACCAAACCATCGCCAGAGAAATCCTAGTAAACAACACAGAAATCATCGATAGATACAGCGATAGCAGGCGGCTTGACGTTTGCGAGGCACTACATATCAAGAAGTCAACACCAGCAATCAACAGCCAATTATTGCACAACTATATTCTACCCACCTCAAGACTCCGCTCCAATATAGAAGCATCAAGAAATATGGACCAATAGGCTTTCTATAAACACTTCTATTCAATATCCATTGTTTCGTGTTCTGTCTTGTGTTGATGAAATTAATACCCTATTAATACCCTTGTTCTGTCTTGTGTTGATGAAATTAATACCCTATTAATACCACATTTTGTTCTGTCTTGTGTTAATGCCACATCACCCCTTCCACCTCACTCAAATGTAGATATAAAATCGGAGATACGTAAGTTCTATTCAGTTGTGTATTTGTGAACTAAAGTCTTTGAAAATGTAATAAGTTTTACGAAACGCGCCCGTGTCGCGTCAGACTAGAAATAAAAATGAATTTTGGAGAATTGATTTTTTATTTACCTCCAACAGTGGAGCGTAATGTACGAAAGATTGAGAAAATTCGTGTTAGAATTATTAATCTTACTTTTTCGGTCATATTTAATAATATATATATATATATATATATATATATATATATATATATATATATATATATATATATATATATATATATATATATACATATATATATATATATATATATATATATATATTATATAAAATCAGAAAAACGGCCAGCCTACTCATGAGAAACTCTCCAGACACTAAACAGAACGCTTTAAAAGAGACTAACGTCGTCTATGCCTTCAAATGCCCTCTTGGGGACTGTAAGCTCCAAAATACCCAGTATAGGTAAGACAACAACATCTCTTTCTAGGCGTTTAACGATGCATAAGCAACAGGGCTCCATTAAGGAACATATAATCTCTTCCCACAACCAAACCATCGCCAGAGAAATCCTAGTAAACAACACAGAAATCATCGATAGATACAACGATAGCAGGCGGCTTGACGTTTGCGAGGCACTACACCTCAAGAAGTCAACACCAGCAATCAACAGCCAATTAATGCACAACTATATTCTACCCACCTCAAGACTCCGCTCCAATATTGAAGCATCAAGAAATATGGACCAATAGGCTTTCTACAAACCCTTCTATTCAATACCCATTGTTTCGTGTTCTGTCTTGTGTTGATGAAATTAATACCCTATTAATGCCACCTCTTGTTCTGTCTTGTGTTGATGAAATTAATACCCTATTAATGCCACCTCACCCCATCCACCTCACTCAAATGTAGATATAAAATCGGAGATGAGTAAGTTCTATTCAGTTGTGTATTTGTAAACTAAAAGTCTTTGAAAATGTAATAAGTTTTACGAAACGCGCTCGTGTCGCGTCAGACTAGAAATAAAAATGAATTTTGGAGAATTTATTTTTGATTTACCTCCAACAGTGAAAAGAAATGTACGAAAGAGAAAATTCGTGTTAGAATTATTAATCTTACTTTTTCGGTCATATTTAATAATATATGTTTACAGGAAAGACTGCTACCAAAATATACTAATACATATATATATATATATATATATATATATATATATATATATATATATATATATATGTCGTACCTAGTAGCCAGAACGCCCTTCTGAGCCTACTATGCAAGGTCCAATTTGCCTAATAAGCCAAGTTTTCTTGAATTAATTGTTTTTCGACTACCTAACCTACCTAATCTAACCTAACCTAACTTTTTCGGCTACCTAACCTAACCTAACCTATAAAGATAAGTTAGGTTAGGTTAGGTAGGGTTGGTTAGGTTCGGTCATATATCTACGTTAATTTTAACTCTAATAAAAAAAAATTGACCTCATACATAATGAAATAGGTAGCTTTATCATTTTATAAGAAAAAAATTAGACAAAATATATTAATTCAGGAAAACTTGGCTTATTAGGCAAATCGGGCCTTGCATAGTAGGCCGAGAAGTCCATTCTGGCTACTAGGTACGACATATATATATATATATATATATATATATATATATATATATATATATATATATATATATATATATATATATATATACATATATATATATATATATATATATATATATATATATATATATATATATATATATATATATATATATATATATATATATATATATATATATATATATATATATATATGCCTCTGGCTGGAAGAAGGGGGACCCATAGCCTCAGAGGAAACCACACATAACGCATTGGAGGGAATGTAGGTCCCCTCCAATACAGTTTCTGTGTGTTTTTCTCCTACCACCCCCTTCCCTTTTTTTTTTTTTCCTTTATTGTGTATTTAAAGGTTACAAAACATACAAGACAAATGCCTAAAGGTTATGGATCTCTTGAAGCTCCTCCGCTTCTGGACAGGAACCGAGGACGCAGCAAGCATTTCCCCTCTGGATCGCCACACTGAGACGCTGAAATAAAAAACTGGAAGCCCTTGGGTCTCTGGTGACGTCAATGAGCTTGGAACCCAATTCCTTGAGAAATCCCAAGGAACTCTTGCCCCAGGGGCCATGCGTCTCAGACGCTATGGGAACAAAGAGGTATTGACCTTCCAGTCGCCTGTACTTGAGTGATTTTGCTGTTTCCCTGTGGTTGGCCGCCCCACCTGCTTGATCAGCTCCGAAGTGTACATAGGTGTCAGCCAGGGTGGATACACATGTGTAGTCCCACACCAACTGTCTACCCTCCTTCCATGAGTATATGGTGATGCCATCAGGGCGAAGTGCGGGGAAATCCGGGTTTTGGACCCCTAGGATGCAAGGTTCTCTCTCCGCTGGGCACCCAGCCGAGACGAGGCTTCTCTTGATGATGTCATTGACCTCGTTGTGTCTTGCATGCCAGCCCTTTGTGCTTCCGCAATGCAACCCATGCAGTCCGTATTGGTCTGCTTCCACCCTGTGCAAATACACTTGTATTCAGTGTGAATTGGGGCACCAAGGCGGAGGGCCACAGCTACACGAAGGGATTCTGGATCTAGGCGCGTGCCCATTGCTGACATGGGTACTGCCAGGAGGAAGTCTCCTGCATGGGGGGCACGCACTGCTCTGAGGCGGGCTTTCTCCTTGTCTGATGTTGCGACGCTGAGCATGGCATCAGCTACTTTTTCCACTAGAGGGTGGTCCCAGCCGGACTGTTTGTGTTGTTTTGTTGGCTCTATAATGGTTGCTGGGGCTGCAAGAACATCCCACTGATTTGAACATTCAGTGAAAGCAGGATCGTGTATTCCTGCGGAATCTCTCAGGGTTACAGGTAAAATATCTCTGATGAGGTCGTGCGATGCATGAGAGGAGGAAGATATATATATGTCGTACCTAGTAGCCAGAACGCACTTCTCAGCCTACTATGCAAGACCCGATTTGCCTAATAAGTCAAGTTTTCATGAATAAATATATTTTTCCTATTTTTTTCTTATGAAATGATAAAGCTACCCATTTCATTATGTATGATGTTAATTTTATTTTATTGGAGTTAAAATTAACGTAGATATATGGCCGAACCTAACCAACCCTACCTAACCTAACCTAACCTATCTTTATAGGTTAGGTTAGGTTAGGTAGCCGAAAAAGGTAGGTTAGGTTAGGTTAGGTAGGTTAGGTTGTCGAAAAACAATTAATTCATGAAAACTTGGCTTATTAGGCAAATCGGGCCTTGAATAGTAGGCTGAGAAGTGCGTTCTGGCTACTAGGTACGACATATATATATATATATATATATATATATATATATATATATATATATATATATATATATATATATATATATATATATATATATTTATATATATATATATATATATATGTCGTACCTAGTAGCCAGAACGCACTTTTTGGCCTACTATGCAAGGCCCGATTTGCCTAATAAGCCAAGTTTTCCTGAATTAATATATTTTCTCTAATTTTTTTCTTTTGAAATGATAAAGCAACACATTTCATTATGTATGAGGTCAACTTTTTTTTATTGGAGTTAAAATTAACATAGATATATGACCGAACCTAACCAGCCCTACCTAACCTAACCTAACCTATCTTTATATGTTAGGTTAGGTTAGGTAGCTGAAAAAGTTAGGTTAGGTTAGGTTAGGAAGGTTAGGTAGTCGAAAAACAATTAATTCATGAAAACTTGGCTTATTAGGCAAATCGGGCCTTGCATATTAGGCTGAGAAGTGCGTTCTGGCTACTAGGTACGACATATATATATATATATGTATATATATATATATATATATATATATATATATATATATATATATATATATATATATATATATATATATATATATATATATATATATATGCGAACAAGCCTGAATGGTCCCCAGGACAATATGCAACTGAAAACTCACACCCCAGAAGTGACTCGAACCCATACTCCCAGGAGCAACGCAACTGGTATGTACAAGACGCCTTAATGGCGTCTTGTACGTCATGTCCCCTCTTATCCACCCCCTGTACCCTTAATGGCGTCTAACCAGGCTTTCGAAATCACGAAAGAGGAACTGCTAGCAAGGAAGTGTTGTCTAAAAGGTGTAGAGAAGTTCAAGAAAATATTCCTGCAGAGGGATATGACAAGGGAAGAGAGAATACGGACAGCAGACGTGAGGAAGGAGCGCAGGGAGAGAGAAGGAAATCAGAGTACCACAACCCAGGACCCTACAATCCCAGAGGGAAGTGGAGAACCCTCCTCAAACAGTGCAACAGCCACAGGGATTGGGGCACCACCCCCAAATTCTACCCAACAGACACCCAACCTGCCCCATCCCCTGTCAACCCCCCACTAAGTACCCACCTAGGGCACCATCCCCCCACCCACCCCCCTCCCCCCACTCACCCCCCTTCTTCCCCTCACCCCTCTCCCCAGGACCTCCCTTCCCCCCCATCCCCCATGCCCTCCCTTCTCCCACATGCCTTCCCGTCTCTCCCACCCCCATGCCCTCCCTTCTCCCCCTCCCCCCTAAGCCCCCCACTCTCCCCCACCCCACCTAAGTCTTCCCCTCTCCCCCACTCCCCTAAACCCTCCCCTCTTCCTCACCCACCTCAGCCCTCCCTTTTCCCCCACGCCCCCCAAGCCCTCCACCCTTTTCTCTCCCCCCAAGCCCCCCCATCTCCCCTATCCCCCACAGCCTCTCCTCCCCCCATGCTTCCCCAACCCTCCCTCTCTTATCCACCCCCTGTACCCTCCCCCTCTTATCCACCCCCTGTACCCTCCCCCTCTTATCCACCCCCTGTACCCTCCCCCTCTTATCCACCCCCTGTACCCTCCCCCTCTTATCCACCCCCTGTACCCTCCCCCTCTCCCCCACCACCCCAAGCCCTCCCTCCTCCACCAATCCCCCCGTGCCAGGTCCCCCCAGCTCCCACTCACCCCAGATCCCAAAGGTCCCCCCCAGAAAAGAAGCAGAAGAGAGTCAGTTTCAGGGTGATGTACTCGAACATAGATGGGATCACAAGCAAGACAAGTGAACTAAGGGAAAGAGCACAAGAAGTTAACCCAGATGTAATCGGACTCACTGAAACAAAATTCTCTGGAATCATAACGAATGCCGTGTTTCCCCAGGAGTATACAGTAATAAGGAAAGAGAGGGAAGGTAGAGGAGGCGGCGGAGTGGCCCTACTCATGAGAAGGGAATGGAGTTTTAAGGAGATGGCCATCCCGGGCTGTGAGGAGTTCAGAGACTACATAGCAGGCACCATAACAATGGGAGGACCAAGAATAGTAGTAGCAGTAATATACAACCCTCCACCAAATGACAGGAGACCCAGTCAAGAGTATGAAAACAACAACAAGGCAGTTAACACTATAATTGAGAGGGCAGCCTCTGCTGCCTGTAGAAATAGATCCCACCTGCTCATCATGGGCGACTTCAATCACGGAAAGATTGACTGGGAGAACAAGGAACCGCATGGAGGCGAGGATACGTGGAGAGCCAAACTATTGGAGGTGGTGACAAGCAACTTTTTAACGCAGCATGTCGGAGAACCCACAAGGATGAGAGGCAATGACGAACCAGCGAGACTCGACCTAGTCTTCACTCTGAACGACTCCGACATAAGAGAAATCGGTTTTGATGACCCAGTAGGAATGAGCGACCACAGTGTACTGGTGTTTGAGTACTTGATTGAAGAAGGGTTATTGAACTCGAGGAGGGATACCGAAACCAAAAGGTTAGCATACCGAAAGGGAAACTATGAGGGGATAAGAAAATTCCTAACAGATAAAGCATGGGAAACAGAGCTCAGGGGAAAGACGGCCCAAGATATGATGGATTACATCACGCAGAAGTGCAAGGACGCAGCAAACAAGTTTGTCCCAGTCCAAAAGGAAAACAGAGAAATGAAGATGAGAAACCCATGGTTTAATCAAAGATGTAGGCTAGCTAAGCAGCAAAGTAAAAGGGCATAGAGAAACTATAGGAATAACAGGACACTGGAGAGCAGAGAAAGATACCAGAATGCCAGGAATGAATATGTCAGGATGAGAAGAGAGGCAGAAAGACAATACGAAAATGACATCGCAAGCAAGGCAAAGACTCAGTCTAAATTGTTGCATAGCCACATTAGGAGAAAAACAGCAGTAAAGGAACAGGTTGTGAGATTAAGGATAGGGGCGGAAGGATTCACTACAAATGACAAGGAAGTGTGTGAGGAATTGAATAAGAAATTCCAGGAGGTCTTCACCTTGGAACAAGGAGAAATTCCAGAGGTAAGTGAGGGAATAGCTAACCAGGAACCACTGGAAGAGTTTGAGATTACCAGTGGGGAAGTAAGGAAGTGTTTACTAGAGTTGGACGTGACGAAGGCTATAGGCCCAGATGGAATCTCCCCTTGGGTTCTAAAGGAAGGAGCAAGAGAACTGAGCCTACCACTCTCCATAGTGTATAACAAATCACTGGCAACAGGGGAACTGCCAGATATTTGGAAAGCAGCTAACGTAGTCCCGATATACAAGAAAGGGGATAGACAGGAGGCACTGAACTATAGGCCAGTGTCCCTAACCTGCATACCATGCAAGCTGATGGAGAAGATTGTGCGAAAAAAACTAGTGGAGCATCTGGAGCGAAGGAACTTTGTAACACAGCATCAACATGGGTTCAGGGATGGCAGGTCCTGCCTCACAGGGTTACTTGAATTCTACGACCAGGCAACAAAAATAAGGCAAGAAAGAGAAGGGTGGGCAGACTGCATATTTTTGGATTGTCAGAAAGCCTTTGATACAGTGCCACACAAGAGGCTAGTGCGAAAGTTGGAGATGCAGGCTGGAGTGAGAGGGAAGGTACTCCGGTGGATAGAGGAATACCTAAGCAACAGGAGACAACGAGTCTGTGTGAGGGGTGAGGTCTCAGATTGGCGAGACGTCACAAGTGGAGTCCCGCAGGGGTCAGTCCTTGGACCTATACTGTTTCTGGTATATGTAAATGATCTCCCAGAGGGTATAGATTCGTTCCTCTCAATGTTTGCCGACGATGCAAAAATTATGAGGAGGATTGAAACAGAGGATGATAGTAGGAGGCTACAAGATGACCTGGATAGACTGAGTGAATGGTCCAACAAATGGCTGTTGAAGTTCAACCCGAGTAAATGCAAAGTAATGAAACTAGGCAGTGGAAACAGGAGGCCAGGCACAGGATACAGAATAGGAGATGAAGTACTTAATGAAACAGACAGAGAGAAAGATCTAGGAGTTGATATCACACCAAACCTGTCTCCTGAAGCCCACATAAAGAGAATAACGTCTGCGGCATATGCGAGGCTGGCTAACATCAGAACGGCGTTCAGGAACCTGTGTAAGGAATCATTCAGAATCTTGTACACCACATATGTAAGACCAATCCTGGAGTATGCGGCCCCAGCATGGAGCCCGTACCTTGTCAAGCACAAGACGAAGCTGGAAAAAGTCCAAAGGTATGCTACTAGACTAGTCCCAGGACTAAGAGGCATGAGTTATGAGGAAAGGCTGCGGGAAATGCACCTCACGACACTGGAAGACAGAAGAGTAAGGGGGGACATGATCACAACCTACAAAATCCTCAGGGGAATCGACCGGGTAAACAAGGATGAACTTTTCAACACTGGTGGGACGCGAACAAGGGGACACAGGTGGAAGCTGAGTACCCAAATGAGCCACAGAGACGTTAGAAAGAACTTTTTCAGTGTCAGAGTAGTTAGCAAATGGAATGCATTAGGAAGTGATGTGGTGGAGGCTGACTCCATACACAGTTTCAAATGTAGATATGATAGAGCCCAATAGGCTCAGGAATCTGTACACCAGTTGATTGACGGTTGAGAGGCGGGACCAAAGAGCCA
This sequence comes from Procambarus clarkii, assembly GCF_040958095.1. Lineage (NCBI taxonomy): Eukaryota > Metazoa > Arthropoda > Malacostraca > Decapoda > Cambaridae > Procambarus > Procambarus clarkii. Next base: position 10,792,748 of record NC_091219.1, read on the forward strand.
GAGCTCAACCCCCGCAAGCACAATTAGGTGAGTACAATTAGGTGAGTACACAATGTACGTCGTGGAACCGAGCCAGCCGTGAAAGGAGGGTCACGGGGTCGCGCGCTAGATAAACGCCAATATTTTTGTGTTAATTTAGGCTACAGTGACAGATCACAGATCTAGGGGTATCACAAAGCGTATAACTTCCGCGAATAGGAAAAAAAAATATTGTGCTATCACTAGAACTTTTTGTTAAAGAGTGAATTCACCAGACAGGCCACGAGGCTTTGTTTACATATTCGGTCAAGTGATCAGTGGAACAGTAAATTGGTGAACTGTAACACAACAGACACAACAATACAGTGACTGACTCCAGAGATTTGTGTTAGATACAGAAGGACAGCCATCATCAATCTACTGGATTAGAGAATCACCACGTGGGAGACGATGACGGATCACCTCGTCATCCAGCCATCTTAATTAGTCACCTGGTTGTGCAAGTGGGAGGCTGACTGGTAGGTACCCCTCTTTGGTCATTTTCTTCAGGTGTACAGAGTGTGGTAAAATGTTATGAAATTCTTGTTCAGTATACCATATACATTTAAAATCTCAAAGTGGCTCATTTTGGATAGAAGTTGACATTTACGGGAACCTCGTAACACACGCACACACGCACGCATGCACGAACGCAAATGTACGTTTGCACGCACGCACACGCAAAAACAAACACACACACACACACACACACTCACACACACACACACACAAATGCACATGCACACACACACAAACGTTCAGTCAGGCTAGAAAGGAGTAACACCTTTCGTGGAAGGGGGATAAGACCTCACTCATAATCCACCCCCTCTCTTCCCCCCCCCCCCCATCTCACTAACCCAATACACTCCTCCCCCCCTACTCCCACTCCCCACACTCTCTCTCTCTCTCCTTCTCCCTCTCTCCTCCTCTCTCCCTCGCTCTCCCCCCCCCCCGCTCTCCATCCCCTTCCCTCTCTCCATCTCCTCCCTCGCTCTCCCTACCCTTCCTCTCTCTCTTCCTCTCCTTCCTCTCTCCCCCTCTCCTTCCTCTCCCCTTCCCCCTCTCTGCCCCCACACACACACACACACACACACACACACACACACACACACACACACACACACACACACACACACACACACACACACACACACACACACACACACACACACACACACACACACACACACACACACACACACACACACACACACACACACACACACACACACACACACACACACACACACACACACACACACACACACACACACACACACACACACACACACACACACACACACACACACACACACACACACACACACACACACACACACACACACACACACACACACACACACACACACACACACACACACACACACACACACACACACACACACACACACACACACACACACACACACACACACACACACACACACACACACACACACACACACACACACACACACACACACACACACACACACACACACACACACACACACACACACACACACACACACACACACACACACACACACACACACACACACACACACACACACACACACACACACACACACACACACACACACACACACACACACACACACACACACACACACACACACACACACACACACACACACACACACACACACACACACACACACACACACACACACACACACACACACACACACACACACACACACACACACACACACACACACACACACACACACACACACACACACACACACACACACACACACACACACACACACACACACACACACACACACACACACACACACACACACACACACACACACACACACACACACACACACACACACACACACACACACACACACACACACACACACACACACACACACACACACACACACACACACACACACACACACACACACACACACACACACACACACACACACACACACACACACACACACACACACACACACACACACACACACACACACACACACACACACACACACACACACACACACACACACACACACACACACACACACACCACACACACACACACACACACACACACACACACACACACACACACACACACACACACACACACACACACACACACACACACACACACACACACACACACACACACACACACACACACACACACACACACACACACACACACACACACACACACACACACACACACACACACACACACACACACACACACACACACACACACACACACACACACACACACACACACACACACACACACACACACACACACACACACACACACACACACACACACACACACACACACACACACACACACACACACACACACACACACACACACACACACACACACACACACACACACACACACACACACACACACACACACACACACACACACACACACACACACACACACACACACACACACACACACACACACACACACACACACACACACACACACACACACACACACACACACACACACACACACACACACACACACACACACACACACACACACACACACACACACACACACACACACACACACACACACACACACACACACACACACACACACACACACACACACACACACACACACACACACACACACACACACACACACACACACACACACACACACACACACACACACACACACACACACACACACACACACACACACACACACACACACACACACACACACACACACACACACACACACACACACACACACACACACACACACACACACACACACACACACACACACACACACACACACACACACACACACACACACACACACACACACACACACACACACACACACACACACACACACACACACACACACACACACACACACACACACACACACACACACACACACACACACACACACACACACACACACACACACACACACACACACACACACACACACACACACACACACACACACACACACACACACACACACACTCACTCACATACTGGGGTTAGTGTTGACTAACAAACGCTAGGGAAAAGAAGAGGGATCAAGCAGGATGGTAAGAAAACAGAACACAGGTGGCGGAGAGGAACAGGACGAATCATACATGGAGATGACTGTTCGCGCATGGAGGGAAATCAATGAGGAACTGAAAGACATGAGAGGACTTATAAATGTATTTCAGAATGAACTAAAGGCAGCGCAAGAGGAGATAACAAACCTATAAACAGGATCTCAGACTGTGGCCCAGGGGACCAACCCCCAGGTACCAGGAGATGCAGCAATGTCAGGCACCCCTACAATGGGTGCCACCTTTGCTGAAATGCTGAAGAGCCCAGGAGCAATGTCCACAGTCAAGGAAGTTGTAATGAAAGCAGTAACCTCACAGGAGGCAGCTAGATGCACGAGCCAGTTACTGGAAAGTAAAAGAGCTGTAGTAGTGATAGGTGTTAAGGAACAAGAGGGTTCCACAAGGGAAGAATGGAGGTCTAAGGACAAAGCTGCAGTGGCAGGAATACTAAAGGAGATAGGTCTGGAAAGGACAGAAATAGAAAAGTTTTTCCGGATTGGCCAGTACAACAAAGCCAAAGACCGGGTGATCAAGGTAGTGCTCAAAAACGAGTGCATCGAAGAGAACATCCTAGCAAAAAAGAGCAAATTGAAATATGTAACGAATTACAGACAGGTATTCCTTCAGAGGGACATGACCAGGACAGAGATAATACAAGCAGCAGATGCAAGGAAAAGGCGCAGGCTGAGGGAAGGGAGCCAGGGAACCTGAACCCCCAACCCAGTGGGGAGCGTGGAACCCCAACCCAGCACCTCAGGAACTCCAGAGGGGACTGCAACATCCCAACTCACCACCCTATAGGTGGGGAGTTCCACCATTTCCCCCAATCCCATCCTCCCTCCCTACCCTGAGTACCCCCTTCCCTCCCACCCCCTGGTCTTCCTCCTGCCCCAAGCCGGCCAAGACATGAACAAAGTCCTCCATCCCCCACCCCAATTCTAAGCCATCCTCCCCTTGCCCCTCCTTCCCCCCACCCCCACCTCCCTCAGAACCCCTGGTAACTACCCCACAGGAGGATGAGCCTACCCAAGCAGACATGCCTATGGAACAGCTTCCTGCACTAGTGGGGAGGGTGGGTGAAAATGGACATAGGAAAATGAGCTTCAAGGTAATGTACTCAAACATCGATGGGATTACCAACAAAGCAAATGAACTGGTAGAAAGGGCGCAGGAAGAAATCCCAGATGTAATAGGACTCACAGAAACAAAATTCTCAGGAGTAATAACAAATGCTGTGTTTCCAAATGACTTTAATATAGTAAGGAAAGAGAGAGATGGAAGAGTGGCTCTGATGAAAAGGAAGGACTGGAGCTTTGAAGAGATGGAAATTCCGGGTTGCGACGGATTCAGAGATTACATAACAGGACCTATGACAAAGGGTGGACCTAAGATAATAGTGGCAGTCATTTACAACTCTCCATTAAATGACAGAAGACCCAGACAAGAGTTCGACAGAAACAACATGGCTACCATTAACCTAATAGAGAGAGCAGCTTCAGTTGCTTGCAGGAATGGATCCAGACTCTTAATCATGGGCGATTTCAACCATGGAAAGATAGACTGGGAGAATGGGGACCCACATGGAGGTGAAAATACATGGAGATCTAAACTTTTGGAAGTGAGTACAAGGAACTTTCTGAGCCAACATGTCAAGGGGCCCACAAGAATGAGAGGAAACGACGAACCAGCTAGACTCGACCTGATTTTCACCTTAAGAAGTCAAATATGAAGCCCCCATAGGAATGAGTGAACACAGTGTATTTATATTTGAGTATCTGGTAGAAGTAGGGATAACCTATCCAAGGATGGGATTGGAAGGAAAAAGACTAAGTTACCGAAGAGGAAAATATGACGAGATGAGGGACTTCCTAATGGGAATACCATGGGAAGCAGAACTCAGAGGAAAGACTGTATAGGATATTATGAATTATGTCACTCAGAAGTGTCCGGAGGCTGCAGACAGGTTTATCCCAGTCCAAAAAGTGAAAAATGAAAAGCAACAGAAGAATCCATGGTTCAACCAGGAATGTGCAGCAGCAAGGCAATTGAGTAAAGGAACATGGCGAAACTACAAGAACAACAGAACACCAGAGAGCAGGGAGAGCTACCAGGGGGGCCAGAAATGAGTACATCAGAGCGAGGAGAGAAGCAGAGAGGCAGTACGAAAATGACATTGCGAGTAAAGCTAAGACCCAACCAAAACTGCTCTACAGCCACATCAGGAGGAAAACAGCAGTGAAGGAACAAGTGATGAAACTGAGAAAAGGGGAGAACAGATACACAAAGAACGACAAAGAGGTGTGTGAAGAACTCAACAAGAGATTCGAGGAGGTCTTCACAATTGAACAAGGAGAGATCCATGCACTAAATGAGGAGGCAAACCGAACAACCTTGGAGGAAATTTACCTCACCTGTGATGAGGTCAAAAGGAATCTGTTGGAGCTGAATGTGTCAAAAGCTGTTGGGCCTGACAGAATCTCACCGTGGATTCTAAAAGAAGGCGCAGAAGCATTAAGTGTGCCACTCTCTATGGTGTATAACAGGTCACTGGAAACGGGGGACCTTCCGGAAAGCTGGAAGACAGCTAACATAGTCCCAATTTACAAAAAGGGTGACAGGCAAGAGGCACTGAACTACAGGCCAGTTTCCCTAACTTGTATACCATGCAAGGTGATGTAGAAGATTGTGAGGAAAAGGCTAGTAGAGCATCTGGAGGGAAACAGCTTTGTAACACACCACCAGCATGGGTTCAGTGATGGTAAATCGTGCCTCACAGGCCTAATAGAATTCTATGACCAAGCAACACATATTAGGCCGGAAAGAGAAGGGTGGGCAGACTGCATTTTCTTGGACAGTCCGAAAGCCTTTGACACAGTACCTCACAAAAGGCTGTTACAAAAGTTGGAGCAGCAGGCAGGAGTCGAAGGAAAGGTGCTCCAGTGGATAAGGGAGTATCTAAGCAATAGGAAACAGCGAGGAACGGTGAGGGGGTAGGCATCAGAGTGGCGAGATGTCACCAGTGGAGTTCCACAGGGCCCTGTTCTCGGACCCATCCTGTTTCTATTATATGTAAACGACCTTCTAGAGGGTACAGACGCCTTCCTCTCAATGTTTGCTGATGACGTAAAAATTATGAGAAGAATCAAAACAGATGAAGATAGACAAAGACGACTTGGACAAACTGGAGGAATGGTCTAGAATATGGATGCTAAAGTTTACCTCAGGAAAGTGTAAAGTAATGAAATTAGGCGAAGGGAGCAGAAGGCTGAACACAAGGTACCATCTGGGAGGTGAAATCCTACAAGAGTCATATAGAGAGAAAGATCTGAGGGTCGATATCACACCGAACCAGTTCCCAGAGGCCCACATCAAAAGGATATCATCAGCGGCATATGCTAGACTGGCCAATATAAGAACTGCCTTTAGAAACTTGTGTAAGGAATCGTTCAGGACCCTATATACCACTTATGTAAGACCAATCCTGGAGTATGCAGCTCCAGCCTGGAGTCCATACCTAGTTAAACACAAGACGAAATTAGAGACGATTCAGAGGTATGCCACCAGGCTCGTCCCGGAACTGAGAGGAATGAGTTACGAGGAAAGGCTAAGGGAGCTGAACCTCACAACCCTGGAAAACAGAAGAGTAAGGGGAGACATGATAACCACCTACAAAATTCTCAGGGGAATTGACATTGGGGACAAAAACAAACTCTTTAGCGCGGGTGGAACACGAACAAGGGGACACAGGTGGAAACTTAGTACCCAGATGAGCCACAGAGACGTTAGATATAATTTTTTCAGTGTCAGGGTAGTTAACAAATGAAATGCATTAAGTAGTGTTGTGGTGGAGCCAGACTCCATACACAGTTTCAAATGTAGATATGATAGAGCCCAATAGGCTCAGGAATCTGTACACCAGTTGATTGAAACTTGAGAGGCGGGACCAAAGAGCCAGAGCTCAACCCCCGCAAGCACAATTAGGTGAGTATAATTAGGTGAGTACACACACAGAACAAGAACCATAACAAGACGGGCTGACAGGCAACACAGGCTGCGGGACTCGACGTCACAAGTGGAGTCCCGCAGGGGTCAGTCCTTGGACCTATACTGTTTCTGATATATGTAAATGATCTCCCAGAGGGTATAGAATCGTTTCTCTCAATGTTTGCTGATGATGCAAAAATTATGAGAAGGATTGAAACAGAGGATGATAGTAGGAGGCTACAGGACGACCTAGACAGACTGAATGAATGGTCCAACAAATGGCTGCTAAAGTTTAACCGAGTAAATGCAAAGTAATGAAACTAGGCGGTGGAAACAGGAGGCCAGACATACGATACAGAATAAGAGATGAAGTACTTAATGAAACGGAAAGAGAGAAAGATCTAGGAATTGATATCACACCAAACCTGTCTCCTGAAGCCCACATAAAATGAATTACGGCTGCGGCATATGCGAGGCTGGTTAACATCAGAACAGCCTTCAGGAACCTGCGTAAGGAATCGTTCGGAATCTTGTACACCACATACGTTTGACCAATCCTGGAGTATGCGGCCCCAGCATGGAGCCCGCACCTTGTCAAGCACAAGACGAAGCTGGAAAAAATTCAGAGGATTGCCACTAGACTAGTCCTTGCACTAAGAGGCATGCGTTACGAGGAAAGGCTGCGGGAAATGCACCTTACGACACTGGAAGACAGAAGAGTGAGGGGAGACACGGTCACTACCTACAAATTCCTCAGGGGAATTGACAGGGTAGACAAGGATAAACAATTCAACACTGGCGATACGCAAACAAGGGGATACAGGTGGAAACTGAGTACCCAAATGAGCCACAGGGACGTTAGAAAGAACTTTTTCAGTGTCAGAGTAGTTAACAGGTGGTGGAGGCGGATTCCATATACAGCTTTAAATGTAGATATGATAGAGCCCAGTAGGCTCATGAATCTGTCCACCAGTTGATTGACAGTTGAGAGGCTGGACCAAAGAGCCAAAGCTCAAGCTCCGCAAAGGGTTGGGAGAGATACCACAATTAGGTGAGCACACACACACACACACACACACACACACAGAGGGGGCCTCGTAGCCTGGTAGGGGGTCTCGTAGCCTGGTGGATAGTGCGCAGGATTCGTAATTCTGTGGCGCGGGTTCGATTCCCGCACGAGGCAGAAACAAATGGGCAAAGTTTCTTTCACCCTGAATGCCCCTGTTACCTAGCAGTAAATAGGTACCTGGGAGTTAGTCAGCTGTCACGGGCTGCTTCCTGGGGTGTGTGTGTGTGTGTGTGGTGTGGAAAAAAAAAAAAAAAAAAAAAAAGGAGTTAGTAAACAGTTGATTGACAGTTGAGAGGCGGGCCGAAAGAGCAGACCTCAACCCCCGTAAAAACACAACTAGTAACACACACACACACACACACACACACACACACACACACACACTAGAACTATTCTTGCTCTCTCTCTTGACAAGGGACAAAATGGCAGGTAGACGCAACAGGGACACAGGGAACAGCCAGAGGGACCAAACGAAGGACATGTTAACCCAAGTTCTGGAGGAATTCAGGAAGGAGATGCAGGAAATGAGGATTACAATTAACAACCTGCAAAGTAAGCTGACATCAGCAGGGGAAGAGATCAAATCCCTCACAGAGAAAAATAAAGAGACCGAGCATCAGATTATCATCCAAAGGGAAGGTGGGAATGTTACATTATAAGGAAATACCTCTGTACCTGAAACATTTACGGACATACTGAAAAAGAGGTCAGAAGCTATGGACACAGTGAGGGAGGTAGCCATGCAAGCAGCCACCTCACAGGAAGCAGCAAGGTGCACCACTCAGCTTCTGGAGAGAAAAAGATCAGTGGTAGTTGTAGGCATCAAAGAACAGAAAGGCTCCAACAGGCAAGAATGGAATAGCAAGGATAGAGAGGCAGTACAGGGGCTACTGAAGGGGTAACAGATGGAAGGGGCTGAACAAAACATTGAGAAGGTTTTCAGGTTGGGCTGGTACAACAAGGACAGAAATCGACTTGTAAAGGTGGTGTTTACAAACGAAACCACGAAGGAGGATATTCTCGAAAAAAAGAGTCGACTGCAGCATGTGGAGGGATACAAAAAAGTATTCCTGCAGAGGGACAGGACGAAGGAGGAGAGAGCCAGGGCAGCAGAGGCAAGGAGGAAGCACAGGGAGAGAGGAGCAAACCAGGAAATCACAGCCCCCAACACAACAGTCCTTGAGACAAGAGGCGAACCCAAAACCAGCATCCCAACAACACCAGAGGGGAGGGCAACACCACCACCCCCCTCTGCATAGAAACCCTCCCTTCCCCTCACCCTACCTGCCCCCACCCAACCCTCCCTCCCCCCCACCCCATTCTGACCCTGTCACCCCTTCCCCATTCCCATCATGTCCCCCCTTCCACCTTTCCCCGCTCCCCCTTCATTCCATACCCACCCTATCCCTCCTCCCCCCTCACCCCATATCCTCCATGTCCCCCAAATCTCCTTAACCCACACCCTACCTGTTCCCCCTTCCCTGAAACCCCCACAACCCACTCAAAACTCCTCTGAGACCCTGCAAACCACCTCACAGATCTTCTCACCCACGGAACAGCTTCCCACACCAGCAGAATGCTCGCCAAGAAAGGGACAAGAAAATGAACAGAAGAAAGTGAGATTCAAGGCAATGTACACTAACATAGATGGGATTACAAATAAAACAAGTGAACTCGGAGAATGGGCACTAGAAGAAAACCCAGACATAATAGCACTCACAGAAACAAAGCTAACGAAAACCATAACAAACGCAGTGTTTCCACAGGGCTACTATGAACTGAGGAAAGAGAGAGAAGGAAGAGGAGGAGGTGGTGTAGCTTTGCTACTCAGAGAAGGTTGGAGTTTGGAAGAGATGGTAATTCAGAACTCTGAAGATTTTAGTGACTACATATCAGACACCATAGCAACTGGAAGACAGAAAATTATAGTAGTAGTCATATATAACCCCCCACCGAATGACAGAAGACCCAGACAGGAATATGATAGAAACAACTTGGCCACCATCAATATAATAGAGAGAGCAGCTTCTGTGGCTAGCAGGAACGGATCCAGGCTGTTAATCATGGGAGACTTCAACCATAGGAAGAGAGATTGGGGAAACAGAGACCCACATGGAGGCCCAGACACATGGAGAGCTAAGCTGCAGGATGTGGCAACAAGAAACTTTCTAAGTCATCACGTCAAGGGACCGACAAGAATGAGAGGAGGGGATGAACCAGCCTTGCTTGATCTGATATTTACCCTAAATGAGTCGGATATAAGGGAAGTTAAGTTGGAAGCCCCCTTGGGAATTAGTGATCATAGCGTATTAAGCTTTGAGTACCTGGTTGAACTAGAAATTATCACCCCAAAAAAGAACTGGGAAACAAAGGGCTGGCATACCGAAAGGGAAACTATGAGGAGATGAATAAATTCCTATGGGATATAAATTGGGACACAGAGCTCGGAACCAAGTTCGTACAAGACATGATGGACTATGTCACCCAAAAATGTCAGGAGGCTGTAAGCAGGTTTGGCCCAGTCCGGTAGGAAAAAACAGAGAAACAAAGGAAGAATCCGTGGTTTAATAGTTAATGTATGAAAGCAAAGGAGCTGAACAAAAGGGCATGGAGGAACTTCCGTAATAACAGATCACCAGAAAGTAGAGAGAGATACCAGAGAACCAGGAACGAGTATGTTAGTGTGAGAAGAGCAGCTGAGAAAAGGTATGAAAATGATATAGCTAATAAAGCCAAGACCGAACCAAAGCTACTACACAGTCACATCAGGAGGAAGACAACAGTGAAGGAACAAGTGATGAAATTTAGGGTGGGCGAGGACAGGTACACAGAGAATGACAAAGAAGTGTGTAAAGAACTCAACAAAAGGTTCCAGGAGGTCTTTACAATAGAACAGGGAGAAGTCACGGCGCTAGGAGAGGTGGCAGCAAACCAGGTGACCTTGGATAGGTTCGAAATTACAAGAGATGAGGTCAAGAAGCACCTATTGGAGCTAGATGTGAGAAAAGCCGTTGGGCCGGATGGAATCTCACCATGGGTATTGAAAGAGTGTGCAGGAGCACTTTGCTTGCCACTCTTCATAGTGTATGGTAGGTCACTGGAAACGGGAGACCTACCAGAAATATGGAAGACTGCTGATGTAGTACCAATATTTAAAAAGGGTGACAGACAAGAGGCACTGAACTACAGGCCAGTGTCCTTAACTTGTATACCATGCAAGGTGATGGAGAAGATTGTGAGAAAAAACCTAATAACACATCTGGAGAGAAGAGACTTCGTGACAACCCATCAACATGGGTTCAGGGGGGGTAAACCTTGCCTTACAGGCTTGATAGAATTCTACAATCAGGTGACAAAGATTAAGCAAAAAAGAGATGGACGGGCGGACTGCATTTTTTGGACTGTCGGAAAGCCTTTGACACAGTACCCCATAAAAGGTTGATGCATAAGCTGGAGAAACAGGCAGGAGTAACTGGTAGGACGCTCCAGTGGATAAGGGAGTAGGTAAGCAATAGGAAGCAGAGAGTTACAGTGAGGGGTGAGAACTCAGAATTGCGTGAAGTCGCCAGTGGAGTCCCACAGGGCTCTGTGCTTGGACCTGTCCTGTTTCTGATATACGTAAATGATCTCCCAGAGGGTATAGACTCATTCCTCTCAATGTTTGCTGACGACGCCAAAATTATGAGAAGGATTAAGATAAAGAAGGACAGTTTGAGGCTTCAAGAAGACCTGGACAAGCTGCAGGAATGGTCGAACAAATGGCTGTTAGAGTTTAACCCAAGCAAATGTAATGTAATGAAGATAGGGGTAGGAAGCAGGAGACCAGATACAAGGTATCATTTGGGAGATGAGATACTTCAAGAGTCAGAGAGAGAGAGAAAGACCTGGGGATTGATATCACGCCAGACCTGTCCCCTGAAGCTCATATCAAGAGGATAACATCAGCAGCATATGCCAGGTTGGCTAACATAAGAACGGCCTTTAGAAACTTGTGTAAGAAATCTTTCAGAACATTATATACCACATATGTCAGACCAATCCTGGAGTATGCGGCTCCAGTATGGAGTCCATATCTAGTCAAGCATAAGACTAAACTGGAAAAGGTTCAAAGGTTTGCCACTAGACTAGTACCCGAGTTGAGAGGTATGAGCTACGAGGAGAGACTACGGGAATTGAACCTCACTTCGTTGGAAGACAGAAGAGTTAGGGGGGACATGATCACCACATTCAAGATTCTCAAGGGAATCGACAGGGTTGATAAAGACAGGCTATTTAACACAAGGGGCACACGCACTAGGGGACACAGGTAGAAACTGAGTGCCCAAATGAGCCACAGAGATATTAGAAAGAACTTTTTTAGTGTCAGGGTGGTTGACAAATGGAATGCATTAGGAAGTAATGTGGTGGAGGCTGACTCCCTACACCGCTTCAAGTGTAGATATGATAGAGGCCAATAGGCTCAGGAATCTGTACACCTGTTGATTGACAGTTGAGAGGCGGGACTAAAGAGACAAAGCTCATCCCCAGCAAGCACAAATAGGTGAGTACCAACCAAACTACTCAACATAACACCAAGAACACTACACACCACAAACACTACCAATACTACGCAGCACTATCGCCGCCTACACATCTCAAACACTACCTATACTACACAACAAAATGCAGCATCTACACTACACAACGCAAAAACCAACCACATTTCACAACACAAACATCAACCTCACTACACAAAACAAGCACAAACTAAACTACATTACAGAAACACCAACCACACTACATAACATAAATACCAACCAAACAACATAACACAAATAACAACCACACAACACAACACTATCGCCACCTACACAACACTAACAGCAAATACAATTTATAACAGAAACACCATCCACACTACACAACCCAGACACCAGCTACTGTCCATAACATAAATACCAACCACACGGCACGTACACATGCATTAGGCAGTGATGTGGTGGAGGCTGACTCCATACACAGTTTCAAGTGTAGATATGATAGAGCCCAATAGGCACAGGAACCTGTACACCAGTTGATTGACAGTTGAGAGGCGGGACCAAAGAGCCAGAGCTCAACCCCCGCAAGCACAAATATTTGAATACAAATAGGTGAGTACAACACAAACACCATCCACACAACACAACACAAACACCAACTACACTACACAACACAAACACCAACTACACTACACAACACAAATACCAACCACACCTCACAACGCAAACACCAACTAGACTATGTAACACAAACTCCAACCACATTACAAAACACAAACACCAACTATACTACACCACACACACCAACTACAGTACATAACACTATTAACAAATGTACTAAACACTATCATCACCAATACTACACAACATATCACCAACTACACTGTAGAGCACTATCTCTAACTACACCACTATCACCAACAAGAAAACACTTTCAAGAAATACAATACTCACTATTTCAACTGCACTGTAGAACACTGCAACTAACTTCACAACACTATCAATACCTACTCTGTAAGTAATTATGAAAAGAAGGCTCCAAACCGGGAAGACTATATAGCACAACTACACTGTAACTATAATACAAAACACTATTAACAACTACACTATGAAACATTGTTACAAACTACACTGTATAACACTACTAAATCGTCGCAACGCAAACACAATACCAAACTAAAGTTCACCACACAGTTACTAATAAGATTGTACCGTAGTAGGCATCCATCACTAAAAACACAGTACAACACTATCACTAATTTCACTATCTCTAGCTAGCTATCACTGACCACAGCACATTATAAAACAAATGCACTAAAAAATCTCCCCATGAAATACTACACAACCCACCACCAACTACACTGTACAACACTGTAACTATCTGAGTGGTATGGGTCTCCCAACTTTCTGATATATGGTTTGGTCATCATATCTTCATCCACGTTATTGTGACTCATCGTCTGCACTGAAACTAACCAAACAAGATAGCACTAACACCTACACTGTAGAACATTAATTAACTACCCTACAAAACAATATCACCAACTACACTCCAGAACAATAATACAAACTACACTGTTTAACACTATAATTATCCTCACAACACAATCACTAACTACACTTCAAAACACTTTCATCATCTAAACTATACAATACTCTCACTAAAGACAATATAGAACATTACGATCAATAAACAACAAAGTTGCTAACTATACTTTACAACACTATCAGCATCTACACTACACAACCATATAATTAACCATACCACACACAACTGTTACCATCTACACTACATACTAATATCAATACCGTCACTACACAACACTATCACCAATTTCACTATTCGACACTGTAACCAACTTAAAGTCACAATACTATCATCAACAACACTAATAATATCAATACCATACAACACTATCGCGAACTATAATATGCGCACTATATAATATATGCGCAATATATAATAATACTCACCATTGCCCGTGCTGCTTGGGACTTTTTGTTCCAGGTAGCGAATCTTTAACAACAACAACAACGTGCAACATATTTGTCTGCTACACTACACAACACTATCACCAACTGCAATGAACAACTCACTATGTACACAGCGCAGCACAATCATCAACTACACTTCATATCGTTATCATAAACTACAATACACAACACTATCAACACCTACACTGTCCAACACTATCAACACCTACACTGTCCAACACTATCAACACCTACACTGTCCTATACTATCAACACCTACACTGTCCAACACTATCAACATCTACACTGTCCAACACTATCAACACCTACACTGTTCTATACTATCAACACCTACACTCTCCAACACTATCAACACCTACACTGTCCAACACTATCAACACCTACACTGTCCTATACTATCAACATCAACACTGTCCAACACTGTCCAACACTATCAACACCTACACTGTACAACACTATCAACACCTACACTGTCCAACACTATCTGCCAACACTGTCCAACACTATCAACACCTACACTGTCCAACACTATCAACACCTACACTGTCCTATACTATCAACATCAACACTGTCCAACACTGTCCAACACTATCAACACCTACACTGTACAACACTATCAACACCTACACTGTCCAACAGTATCAACATCTACACTGTCCAACACTATCAACACCTACACTGTCCTATACTATCAACACCTACAATGTCCAACACTATCAACATCTACACTGTCCAACACTATCAACACCTACACTGTCCAACACTATCAACATCTACACTGTCCAACACTATCAACACCTACACTGTCCTATACTATCAACACCTACACTGTCCAACACTATCAACACCTACACTGTCCAACACTATCAACATCTACACTGTCCAACACTATCTGCCAACACTGTCCAACACTATCAACACCTACACTGTCCAACACTATCATAAGCTTATATTAACTACACAACACAAAACCACCAACACCTACACTGTCCAACACTATCATAAGCTTATATTAACTACACAACACAAAACCACCAACACCTACACTGTCCAACACTATCATAAGCTTATATTAACTACACAACACAAAACCACCAACAACTACACTGTAACACTATCATAAACTACTCTGCACAACATTACCTCCCTAGCTACACTACACAACAAACTTAACTGTATACAACACTCACGCTCTTCACTGAACAACAATGATAATTTATGAATAAAATATAGAATTTCAGAATATCAACTTAATATAATAATACTCCCTAACTATATTAATCCCTATCTGTGATATAAATTGTACTCCAATTGTCACTGAGTAGACTATATAGTAACATTCAAGATGGAAGTCCTATACATCGGGACTTACCATCCCTTCCTGAAGACTATCAGAATCTTGTATGAACAAGACGTCCGCGAGGTTCTTCAAAAAACCCACCGACCATTAGGACAGTGTCGATTAGTAATAGACAAGGAGCTGAGGCGGGAGAGTGCCCTTGCCTGCGGAGAGGGAATGTTTCTGGCAATATACCTGCCAACGGCGATTCATACCGTGGCCGTATTCCGGTGTGGAGACGGCCGCTACCTCTACTATGACTCTACTCCCCGTGGTGTCCACTACCTGTTTAGGGACTATGCCAAGAGACACGGAATTACCAGAGACCAATTGACGGTGGTGAAGGCCGTATTCCAGCGTCCACTTTACAATACCTGCTCCTACCACGTCCTCTCCTTCCTGGACCATGTTACCCGTTCTTCAATCAATGACTCTTGGCTCCTCGCTAAGGAATATAAGGATAACATGGGGTCTTTTAGTGACTGGATAGTTGTGAGGCGTTTGATGGATATTATACAAGAGGCAAAGATTCAGATTGATCTCCGCATGCATCGCTACGGCAATGATAATATTGTGCCTGAGTACATCCCAGTTCGAACCCCACCACCCCCTCTTCCCCCTTGCTATCGTGTCTACCCCACACACCTCCGTCCCTGCCCATACCTCCCTCCTACCCTTCAAACACCTCCCCCTTTCTTCCCCACACCTCCCCCAAACTTCCACACACCTCCCCCAAACTTCCACACACCTCCCCCAAACTTCCACACACCTCCCACAGCCTATTACACACCTCCCCCAACCTTCTACACACTACCCTCCCTCCCTTCCCCACAAATTAGTCAGTGAGGAGCAGCAGCAGTTACGCTACAGTCCGCCCCT
>NC_091219.1:10814679-10854679 GCF_040958095.1 Procambarus clarkii
CTCCCCTATCCCCCACAGCCTCTCCTCCCCCCATGCTTCTCCAACCCTCCCTCTCTTACCCACCCCCTGCACCCTCCCCCTCTTATCCACCCCCTGTACCCTCCCCCTCTTATCCACCCCCTGTGCCCTCCCCCTCTTATCCACCCCCTGTACCCTCCCCCTCTCCCCCACCACCCCAAGCCCTCCCTCCTCCACCAATCCCCCCGTGCCAGGTCCCCCCAGCTCCCACTCACCCCAGATCCCAAAGGTCCCCCCCAGAAAAGAAGCAGAAGAGAGTCAGTTTCAGGGTGATGTACTCGAACATAGATGGGATCACAAGCAAGACAAGTGAACTAAGGGAAAGAGCACAAGAAGTTAACCCAGATGTAATCGGACTCACTGAAACAAAACTCTCTGGAATCATAACGAATGCCGTGTTTCCCCAGGAGTATACAGTAATAAGGAAAGAGAGCGAAGGTAGGGGAGGAGGCGGAGATGCCCTACTCATGAGAAGGAAATGGAGTTTTAAGGAGATGGCCATCCCGGGCTGTGAGGAGTTCAGAGACTACATAGCAGGCACCATAACAATGGGAGGACCAAGAATAGTAGTAGCAGTAATATACAACCCTCCATCAAATGACAGGAGACCCAGTCAAGAGTATGAAAACAACAACAAGGCAGTTAACACTATAATTGAGAGGGCAGCCTCTGCTGCCTGTAGAAATAGATCCCACCTGCTCATCATGGGCGACTTCAATCACGGAAAGATTGACTGGGAGAACAAGGAACCGCATGGAGGCGGTTCGAGCCAATACGTATCGAACCGCATGGAGGCGGTTCGATACGTGGAGAGCCAAACTATTGGAGGTGGTGACAAGCAACTTTTTAACGCAGCATGTCGGAGAACCCACAAGGATGAGAGGCAATGACGAACCAGCGAGACTCGACCTAGTCTTCACTCTGAACGACTCCGACATAAGAGAAATCGGTTTTGAGGACCCAGTAGGAATGAGCGACCACAGTGTACTGGTGTTTGAGTACTTGATTGAAGAAGGGTTATTGAACTCGAGGAGGGATACCGAAACCAAAAGGTTAGCATACCGAAAGGGAAACTATGAGGGGATAAGAAAATTCCTAACAGATATAGCATGGGAAACAGAGCTCAGGGGAAAGACGGCCCAAGATATGATGGATTACATCACGCAGAAGTGCAAGGACGCAGCAAACAAGTTTGTCCCAGTCCAAAAGGAAAACAGAGAAATGAAGATGAGAAACCCATGGTTTAATCAGAGATGTAGGCTAGCTAAGCAGCAAAGTAAAAGGGCATGGAGAAACTATAGGAATAACAGGACACTGGAGAGCAGAGAAAGATACCAGAATGCCAAGAATGAATATGTCAGGATGAGAAGAGAGGCAGAAAGACAATACGAAAATGACATCGCAAGCAAGGCAAAGACTCAGCCTAAATTGTTGCATTGCCACATTAGGAGAAAAACAACAGTAAAGGAACAGGTTATGAGATTAAGGATAGGGGCAGAAGGATTCACTACAAATGACAAGGAAGTGTGTGAGGAATTGAATAAGAAATTCCAGGAGGTCTTCACCTTAGAGCAAGGAGAAATTCCAGAGGTAAGTGAGGGAATAGCTAACCAGGAACCACTGGAAGAGTTTGAGATTACCAGTGGGGAGGTAAGGAAGTGCTTACTAGAGTTGGACGTGACGAAGGCTATAGGCCCAGATGAAATCTCCCCTTGGGTTCTAAAGGAAGGAGCAAGAGAACTGTGCCTACCACTCTCCATAGTGTATAACAAATCACTGGCAACAGGGGAACTGCCAGATATTTGAAAAGCAGCTAACGTAGTCCCGATATACAAGAAAGGGGATAGACAGGAGGCACTGAACTACAGGCCAGTGTCCCTAACCTGCATACCATGCAAGCTGATGGAGAAGATTGTGCGAAAAAAACTAGTGGAGCATCTGGAGCGAAGGAACTTTGTAACACAGCATCAACATGGGTTCAGGGATGGCAGGTCCTGCCTCACAGGGTTACTTGAATTCTACGACCAGGCAACAAAAATAAGGCAAGAAAGAGAAGGGTGGGCAGACTGCATATTTTTGGATTGTCAGAAAGCCTTTGATACAGTGCCACACAAGAGGCTAGTGCGAAAGTTGGAGATGCAGGCTGGAGTGAGAGGGAAGGTACTCCGGTGGATAGAGGAGTACCTAAGCAACAGGAGACAACGAGTCTGTGTGAGGGGTGAGGTCTCAGATTGGCGAGACGTCACAAGTGGAGTCCCGCAGGGGTCAGTCCTTGGACCTATACTGTTTCTGGTATATGTAAATGATCTCCCAGAGGGTATAATTTCGTTCCTCTCAATGTTTGCCGACGATGCAAAAATTATGAGGAGGATTGAAACAGAGGATGATAGTAGGAGGCTACAAGATGACCTGGATAGACTGAGTGAATGGTCCAACAAATGGCTGTTGAAGTTCAACCCGAGTAAATGGAAAGTAATGAAACTAGGCAGTGGAAACAGGAGGCCAGGCACAGGATACAGAATAGGAGATGAAGTACTTAATGAAACAGAGAGAGAGAAAGATCTAGGAGTTGATATCACACCAAACCTGTCTCCTGAAGCCCACATAAAGAGAATAACGTCTGCGGCATATGCGAGGCTGGCTAACATCAGAACGGCGTTCAGGAACCTGTGTAAGGAATCATTCAGAATCTTGTACACTACATATGTAAGAACAATCCTGGAGTATGCTGCCCCAGCATGGAGCCCGTACCTTGTCAAGCACAAGACGAAGCTGGAAAAAGTCCAAAGGTATGCTACTAGACTATTCCCAGAACTAAGAGGCATGAGTTATGAGGAAAGGCTGCGGGAAATGCACCTTACGACACTGGATGACAGAAGAGTAAGGGGGGACATGATCACAACCTACAAAATCCTCAGGGGAATCGACCGGGTAAACAAGGATGAACTATTCAACACTGGTGGGACGCGAACAAGGGGACACAGGTGGAAGCTGAATACCCAAATGAGCCGCAGAGACGTTAGAAAGAACTTTTTCAGTGTCAGAGTAGTTAGTAAATGGAATACATTAGGAAGTGATGTGGTGGAGGCTGACTCCATACACAGTTTCAAATGTAGAAATGATAGAGCCCAATAGGCTCAGGAATCTGTACACCATTTGATTGACGGTTGAGAGGCGGGACCAAAGAGCCAGAGCTCAACCCCCGCAAGCACAATTAGGTGAGTACAATTAGGTGAGTACACGTGTGTGTGTGCACTCACTTACTTGTGTCTGCGGGATCGAGCATTGACTCTTGGATCCCGCCTTTCGATGGTTGTTTACAGCAATGACTCCTGTCCCATTTCCCTATCATACCTGGTTTTAAAATTATGAATAGTATTTGCTTCCACAACCTGTTCCTGAAGTGCATTCCATTTTCTAACTACTCTCACGCTAAACGAAAACTTCCTAACACATGTGTGTGTGTGTGTGTGTGTGTGTGTGTGTGTGTGTGTGTGTGTGTGTGTGTGTGTGTGTGTGTGTGTGTGTGTGTGTGTGTGTGTGTGTGTGTGTGTGTGTGTGTGTGTGTGTGTGTGTGTGTGTGTGTGTGTGTGTGTGTGTGTGTGTGTGTGAGTGTGTGTGTGTGTGTGTGTGTGTAGTCACCTATTTGTACTCACCTAGTTGTGCTTGCGGGGGTTGAGTTGTGGCTCTTTGGTCCCGCCTCTCAACCGTCAATCAACAGGTGTACAGGTTCCTGAGCCTATTGGTATATCTCCACTTGAAACTGTGTATGGAGTCAGCCTCCACCACATTACTTCCTAATGCATTCCATTTGTCAACCACTCTGACACTAAAAAAGTTCTTTCTAATATCTCTGTGGCTTATTTGGGCACTCAGTTTCTACCTGTGTCCCACAGTGCGTGTGCCCCTTGTGTTAAATAGCCTGTCTTTATCAACCCTGTCGATTCCCTTGAGAATCTTGAATGTGGTGATCATGTCCCCCTAACTCTTCTGTCTTCCAACGAAGTGAGGTTTAATTCCCGTAGTCTTTCCTCATAGCTCATACCTCTCAGCTCGGGTACTAGTCTGGTGGCAAACCTTTGAACCTTTTCCAGTTTAGTCTTATGCTTGACTAGATATTGACTCCATTCTGGAGCCGCATACTCCAGGATTGGTCTGACATATGTGGTATATAATGTTCTGAAAGATTCCTTACACAAGTTTCTAAAGGCCGTTCTTATGTTAGCCAACCTGGCATATGCTGCTGATGTTATCCTCTTGATATGAGCTTCAGGTCTGGCGTGATATCAACCCCCAGGTCTTTCTCTCTCTCTGACTCTTGAAGTATTTCATCTCCCTAGTGATACCTTGTATCTGGTCTCCTGTTTCCTACTCCTATCTTCATTACATTACATTTGCTTGGGTTAAACTCTAACATCCATTTGTTCGACCATTCCTGCAGCTTGTCAAGGTCTTCTTGAAGCCTCAAGCTGTCCTCCTCTGTCTTAATCCTTCTCATAATTTTGGCGTCGTCAGCAAACATTGAGAGGAATGAGTCTATACCCTCTGGGAGATCATTTACGTATATCAGAAACAGGATAGGTCCAAGCACAGAGACTTGTGGGACTCCACTGGTGACTTCACGCCATTCTGAGGTTTCACCCCTCACTGTAACTCTCTGCTTCCTATTGCTTAGGTACTCCCTTCCCGCCAAACACACAGCGAAACTACGACGTTGGTACAACGTTCGAACAAGTTTTAACACCTCCTAACCAGTTATAACAACCAATATAGCAAGTTGTAACAACGTTCTAATACGTCATAAACACGTTAAGCCAAGATGTAACAACTTTATTACAAGTTGTAACAAGCGGAAAATAGAGACAGTTTCGGTTTGTGTTTCCAGGGTTATCCACTGGAGCGCCCTACCAGTTACTCCTGCCTGTTTCTCCAGCTTATGCATCAACCTTTTATGGGGTACTGTGTCAAAAGCTTTCCGACAGTCCAAAAAATGCAGTCCGCCCATCCTTCTCTTTCTTGCTTAATCTTTGCCACCTGATCATAGAATTCTATCAAGCCTGTAAGGCAAGATTTACCCTCCCTGAACCCATGTTGATGGGTTGTCACGATGTCTCTTCTCTCCAGATGTGTTACTAGGTTTTTTCTCACAATCTTCTCCATCACCTTGCATGGTATACAAGTTAAGGACACTGGCCTGTAGTTCAGTGCCTCTTGTCTGTCAGCCTTTTTGTATATTGGTACTACATTAGCAGTCTTCCATATTTCTGGTAGGTCTCCCGTTTCCAGTGACCTACTATACACTATGGAGACTGGCAAGCAAAGTGCTCCTGCACACTCTTTCAATACCCATGGTGAGATTCCGTCCGGCCCAACAGGTTTTCTTACATCCAGCTCCAATAGGTGCTTCTTGACCTCATCTCTCGTAATTTCAAACCTTTCCAAGGTCACCTGGTTTGCTGCCACCTCTTCTAGCGCCGTGACTTCTCCCTGTTCCATTGTAAGGACCTCCTGGAACCTTTTGTTGAGTTCTTCACAAACCTCTTTGTCATTCTCTGTGTACCTGTCCTCGCCCACCCTAAGTTTCATCACCTGTTCCTTCACTGTTGTCTTCCTCCTGATATGACTGTGTAGTAGCATTGGTTCGGTCTTGGCTTTATTAGCTATATCATTTTCATACCTTTTCTCAGCTGCTCTTCTCACACTAACATACTCGTTCCTGGTTCTCTGGTATCTCTCTCTACTTTCTGGTGTTCTGTTATTACGGAGGTTCCTCCATGCCCTTTTGTTCAGCTCCTTTACTTTCATACATTACCTATTAAACCACGGATTCTTCCTTTGCTTCTCTGTGTTTTCCTGTTGGGCTGGGACAAACCTGCTTACAGCCTCCTGACATTTTTGGGTGACATAGTCCATCATGTCTTGTACGGACTTGGTTCCGAGTTCTGTGTCCCAATGTATATGCCATAGGAATTTATTCATCTCCTAATAGTTTCCCTTTCGGTACGCCAGCCCTTTGTTTCCCAGTTCATTTTTAGGGGTGATAATTCCTAGCTCAACCAGGTACTCAAAGCTCAATACACTATGATCACTTATTCCCAAGGGGGCTGTGTGTGTGTGTACTCACCTAATTGTACTCACCTAATTGTGCTTGCGGGGGTTGAGCTCTGGCTCTTTGGTCCCGCCTCTCAACCGTCAATCAACAGGTGTACAGATTCCTGAGCCTATCGGGCTCTGTCATATCTACACTTGAAACTGTGTATGGAGTCAGCCTCCACCACATCACCCCCTAATGCATTCCATTTGTCAACCACTCTGACACTAAAAAAGTTCTTTCTAATATCTCTGTGGCTCATTTGGGCACTCAGTTTCCACCTGTGTCCCCTTGTGCGTGTTCCCCTTGTGTTAAATAGACTGTCTTTATCTACCCTATCAATCCCCTTCAGAATCTTGAATGTGGTGATCATGTCCCCCTAACTCTTCTCTCTTCCAGCGAAGTGAGGTTTAATTCCCGTAGTCTCTCCTCGTAGCTCATACCTCTCAGCTCGGGTACTAGTCTGGTGGCAAACCTTTGAACCTTTTCCAGTTTAGTCTTATCCTTGACTAGATATGGACTCCATGCTGGGGCTGCATACTCCAGGATTGGCCTGACATATGTGGTATACAAAGTTCTGAATGATTCTTTACACAAGTTTCTGAATGCCGTTCGTATGTTGGCCAGCCTGGCATATGCCGCTGATGTTATCCGCTTGATATGTGCTGCAGGAGACAGGTCTGGCGTGATATCAACCCCCAAGTCTTTTTCCTTCTCTGACTCCTAAATAATTTCCTCTCCCAGATGATACCTTGAATCTGGCCTCCTGCTCCCTACACCTATCTTCATTACATTACATTTGGTTGGGTTAAACTCTAACAACCATTTGTTCGACCATTCCTTTAGCTTGTCTAGGTCTTCTTGAAGCCTCAAGCAGTCCTCTTCTGTTTTAATCCTTCACATAATTTTAGCATCGTCCGCAAACATTGAGAGAAATGATTCGATACCCTCTGGGAGATCATTTACATATATCAGAAACAAGATAGGACTGAGTACAGAGCCCTGTGGGACTCCACAGATGACTTCACGCCAATCGGAGGTCTCACCCCTCACCGTAACTCTCTGCTTCCTATTGCTTAGATACTCCCTTATCCACTGGAGCACCTTACCAGCTACACCTGCCTGTCTCTCCAGCTTATGTACCAGCCTCTTATGCGGTACTGTGTCAAAGGCTTTCCGACAATCCAAGAAAATGCAGTCCGCCCAGCCCTCTCTTTCTTGCTTAATCTTTGTCACCTGATCGTAAAATTCTATCAAGCCTGTAAGGCAAGATTTACTCTCCCTGAACCTATGTTGGCGATTTGTCACGAAGTCCCTTCTCTCCAGATGTGTTACCAGGTTTTTTCTAACGATCTTCTCCATCACCTTGCATGGTATACAAGTCAAGGACACTGGCCTGTAGTTCAGTGCCTCTTGCCTGTCGCCCTTTTTGTATATTGGGACCACATTCGCCGTCTTCCATATTTCTGGTAGGTCTCCGGTCTCCAGTGACTTACTATACACCATGGAGAGTGGCAAGCAAAGTACCTCTGCATACACTCTTTCAGTATCCATGGTGAGATCCCATCTGGACCAACAGCCTTTCTACCATCCAGATCCAGCAGGTGTCTCTTGACCTCCACTCTCGTAATTTCGAACTCTTCCAAGGCCACCTGGTTTACCTCCCTTTCTCCTAGCACAGTGAGCTCACCTTGTTCTATTGTGAAGACCTCCTGGAACCTCTTGTTGAGTTCCTCACACACCTCTCTGTCCTTCTCTGTATACCTGTCCTCGCCTGTTCGAAGTTTCAATACTTGTTCTTTCACTGTTGTTTTCATTCTGATGTGACTGTGGAGTAGCTTTGGTTCGGTCTTGGCTTTGTTTGCTATATCATTTTCAAAACTTTTCTCTGCTTCTCTTTTCACCCTGACGTACTCATTCCTAGTTCTCTGGTATCTCTCTCTGCTTTCAGGTGTTCTGTTATTCCGGAAGTTCCTCCACGCCCTTTTATTCAGTTTCTTCGCTTCCATACATGCCCTATTATACCATGGATTCTTCTGTTGCTTCTCGGATTTTTCCCTTTGGGCCGGGATGAACCTGTTTACTGCCTCCTGACACTTTTGGGTAACATGGTCCATCATACCCTGTACAGACTTATCTCTGAGGTCTGTGTCCCGAGGTATTTCACTTAGGAAACTTCTCATCTGTTCATAATTCCCCTTTCGGTATGCCAGCCTTTTGACTCCTAGTTCTTTTTTGGGGGAGATAAGTCCTAGCTCTACCAGGTACTCAATGTTCAATACACTGTGGTCACTCATTCCCAAGGGCGCTTTCATCTTAACTTCCCTTATATCCCACTCATTTAGGGTAAATATCAAATCAAGCTTTGCTGGTTCATCTTCTCCTCTCATTCTTGTTGGTTCTTTGATGTGCTGGCTTAGAAAGTTTCTTGTTGCCACGTCCAGCAGCTTAGCTCTCCATGTTTCTGGTCCTCCATGCGGGTCTCTGTTCTTCCAATCTATCTTCCCATGGTTGAAGTCTCCCATAATTAGTAGTCCAGATCCATTCCTGCTAGCAACAGAAGCTACTCTTTCTATTATGTTAATGGTGGCCATGTTGTTTCTATCATATTCCTGTCTAGGTCTTCTGTCATTTGGTGGTGGATTATATATGACTACGACTATAATTTTTTTCCCTCCATTTGTTACGATACCTGCTATGTAGTCACTGAAACCTTCACAGCCCTGAATATCCATCTCCTCAAAATCCCAGCCTTTTCTTACCAGCAGAGCTACACCACCCCCACCTCTTCCTTACCTCTCTTTCCTCATAACATAATAGTCCTGTGGGAACACTGCGTTTGTTATCGTTTTCGTGAGCTTTGTTTCTGTGAGGGCTATTATGTCTGGGTTTTCCTCTAGTACCCATTCTCCAAGCTCATTTGTTTTATTTGTAATTCCATCTATGTTAGTGTACATCGCTTTGAGGCTCACTTTCTTCTGTCCCTTCTCAAATCGCCTCCTTGGTGAGTGTTCTGCTGGTGGGGGAGGCTGTTCCATGGGTGTGAGGACCTGTCAGGTGGATAACAGGATGTCAGAGGATACTGGAATGAGAGGCGGGGGATCCAGTGAAGGGGGAGGGACATGGAGGATATGGGGTGAAAGGGGAGGGAGGATGGGAAGGAAAGGGAGGGGAGGGAGGACTCGGGAGGAGGGGAGGGGTAGAAGGGTGGGGATTGGGTGTGGGGGGAGGGAGATTTGGCTGAACATTTGAGTGGGGGCAGGGAGGGTTTGCGGTAGGGGGGGGGGGGTTTCTATGCAGAGGAGGGTGGCGGGGTTGTCCTCCCTTCTGGTGTTACTGGGTAGCTGGTTGTGGGTTCCCCCCTCGCCTCTGGGGGTGTTGTGTTGGGAGCTGTGACTTCCTGGTTTTCCCCTCTCGCCCTGCGCCTCTTCCTTGCTTCTGGCGCCACGGCTCTCTCCCCATGTTATGTCTCTCTGGAGGAATACATTTTTGAATTTTCCCACGTTTTTCAGGGAGCTCTGTGTGTGTGTGTGTGTGTGTGTCTGTGTGTGTGTGTGTGTGTGTGTGTGTGTGTGTGTGTGTGTGTGTGTGTTTACTATTTGTGTTTACTATTTGTGTTTTTGCGGGGGTTGAGCTTTTTGCTCTTTCGGCCCGCCTCTCAACTGTCAATCAACTGTTTACTAACTACTTTTTTTTTTTTTTCCCCACACCACACACACACACACCAGGAAGCAGCCCGTGACAGCTGACTAACTCCCAGGTACCTATTTACTGCTAGGTAACAGGGGCACTTAGGGTGAGAGAAACGTTTGCCCATTTGTTTCTGCCTCGTGCGGGAATCGAACCCGCGCCACAGAATTACGAGTCCTGCGCGCTATCCACCAGGCTACGAGGCCCCTGTGTGTGTGTGTGTGTGTGTGTGTGTGTGTGTGTGTGTGTGTGTGTGTGTGTGTGTGTGTGTGTGTGTGTGTGTGTGTGTGTGTGTGTGTGTGTGTGTGTGTGTGTGTGTGTGTGTGTGTGTGTTTGTGTGTGTTTGTGCGCGCGCGCACTCCCGTATCTATACAAATCTGTTGTACCTCCAGGATCGAGCACTAGCTCATGGACTCTGATTTTCCATCCGCCGGATGTCTAATGCAATGACTCCTGACCTTTTTCCGTACCATAACTACCTTTAAAATTATCAATGGAGTTTGCTTCCACAAATTACTCCTTTAGTTCATTACATTTCCCCACTATTATGCTAAAAGAAAACTTTCTAACATCTCAACGACTCTCCTAAGCCTTAAGCTTCTATCCATGCCCTCATGTACTATTCTTATTCATTGAGAACATTTCCTCTTTTTCCACCATGTCAGCTTCTCTTGCATGAAAGCCTGGCATACCCAAAACTTGTCTCACGTAGGTGTACAACGATCTAAATGCCTCCTTATTTAGGTTTCTGAAAGGTGTTCTGACTTTTGCTAGTGTAAAGTATGCTGCTGATATATGCCTCAGGATTTGTGTTTGGTGTTATGACCACTTCCAGGTCTTTTTCTCTAATTGTTACAGGGAGGTAGTTCCTTCTTCATCGTGTCTCCTTTTTCATCGTTTCCTTTTGGTTTCCTGATGCCTGTTTCCATTTACATCACCTTATACTTGCTGGTGTTGAACTTCAGTAGCCATTTCTCAAAGCAACCCTGCAGTATATTTAAGTCGTCCTGGTGACTCTTACAATCCTCATCTGTCACATCAGTAGATAGGTCGCTTACATAAATGAGAAATAGTATGAGTCGCAGCACCTATCCTTGAGGTACTCCTCTTGTTACCCTATGCTATTCCAACTTTTCTCCCTTTACTCTAAGTCTTTGACTTCTGTCTGTTAGATAATTTTGGGCAGTACGGTACAGCGACGGTCTCGTTTCATGCAGGTCGGCGTTCAATCCCCGACCATCCAAGTGGTTGCGCACTATTCCTTTCCCTGTCCCATCCCAAATCCTTATCTTGACCCCTTCCCAGTGCTCTATAGTCGTAATAGTTTGGCGCTTTCCCCCTTTCCCTTCCCTTCCCACCCGCCTCACTAGTTTCTGTAGTAATCACTTGTGAGGTACTGTATCAAAGGCTTTTTGAGTCCAGAAATGTGCAATTTGCCCAATCCTGCATTATTTTTGTTTCTCCATCATTCAACCCATCATCCTGTTTTGATATTAAATTTTATGACGGTCGTCAATAGTCACGAATTCGTATGTACTTAGCGTATATGCTAAGAACTGGGGAAAGGAGTTGCTGAAAACTTGGAGCCAGTAGAGGAGGAGTCAGTGGATGGAACTCCAAGACTGTTTAAGAAATACTGAGCTCTATGGAAGAGTACCATTCCTTTCCCCCGTGCCATCCCAAATCCTCATCCTGTCCCCTTCCCAGTGGTATATAGTCTATGTCTTGGCGCTTTCTCCTGATAGTTCCCTTCCCTTAGCGTTTAGAAAGTAGTAATACTGACTAGTAACGAATTCTTTTAAAATAAATGAAGTTAAAAACAAACTTAAACATTCCTAGGCCTAGTATAGCACACATATGTACGTATACTATATGTAACTATATTAGACCTCAGATATCCTGTATTAGGCCTAGGAAGGTTAGGTTAGGTGAATATAGTTTGTCAAAGCAACAAAAGTAAAAAATAGTTTTCCGGGGTGTCCAACTCTATAGTTCAAATTTCTTCTTTCTAATTTTCGTTGTAATTCGGCATACCGCTGGTCCTCATCGTAACTGGTATACCGCTGGTCCTCATTCAACGGTAAATATTACACTCAAACTTTCGGTGTCGCTATGGGTTCCCCTCTCTCCCCTGTTCTTGCTAATTTCTACATGGAATACTTCGAAACTGTTCTTCTTCCTTCTATTGATACTCGTCCCTCTCTCTGGCTTCGCTATGTTGATGACATTTTTGCTTTATGGCCTCATGACCTTAATCTTTTCCAGCCTTTCCTCGCCTCTCTTAACAATCTGGCTCCTTCTATCCATTTCAAAGTTGAGTGGGAATCTAATTCCCTCCTTCCTTTTCTTGATGTTCATGTTCACAGCCCTGTGTCCGGGTTCTCTTTCTCTGTCTACCGTAAACCCATGCATAGTGGCATGTACATTCACTTCTTTTCCTATCATCCTCCTTCTGTTAAGAAAAGTGTCCTCGTCTCTCTCTTCCTCCGCGCTCTACGCATCAGCGACCCTCAGTTTCTTGATTCTGAAATTGCCTTTATCTACAAATCATTCTCTCGCCTTGGTTATCCTTTACATTTCATCAACTGTGCCTACTCTCAAGCTAAACGAAATTTCTTTCATCTTAAACCTGCTTCCAACACTAGTAGCACTGTACTATGCCTTCCCTTCATATCTGAACTCAAAACTTTTACCAATACCTTTCGTCCTCTTGACATTAAACTCGCCTTTCGTCAAACTAACACACTTCGTAGCAATCTAGTTCACACTGCTCCTCCTGCTTCTAATGCTGCTGGTGTCTACTCTATTTCCTGTTCATCTTGTCCTCTCCAATACTTTGGCGAAACTGGCCGTACACTGAATGACAGACTTAAAGAACACAAGAGAAGTGTTAAGTCTGCAGACACTAACAATGCTCTCTTCTGCCATGTGAGGGATTCTAATCATCCCATTGATTGGTCTTCCTCCAAAATAATCTTTCCTGCCTCTACTCTACACAGACGCCGTCTTGTAGAATCGGCTCTTATACACAATGTACCCAACATGAACTTGAGTCCTGGCTTTGTTGCTGTGGACTCTTCCCTTTCACAGTATATACTCAAATGCTCTAATCTTTCTAACAAACGTGACTTAACATAAGCTTACCCCTTCCATTTATCTTTCTTTCTCTTTCCTTTTCTTTCTCTCTTCTCCCTTTTTCTGTTCATTGTCTTCTCCTACGCTCCCTTGCTATCCTCTTCTTATTCCTATTACTATCTCCTTCGGTGGTTATAATGGGAGCTGTCTCGTATGGGCCAATAGGCCTTCTGCAGTTCTCATTATTACTACTATCCCCTACACCTTACTTTCCTCCTCAGCTCTCTCTTGCCTATGTATTGCCTGTCTCCTACCTCTTCATCAGTTCGCAACTTCTTCTTAGAGGGATTAGCGGCAATTCTAGCCGCACGAGATTGAGCAATAACAGGTCTGTGATGCCCTTAGATGTTCTGGGCCGCACGCGAGCTACACTGAAGAGATCAACGTGTTCTCCCCCTCCGAGAGGAGCGGGTAACCCGTTCAATCCCTCCTCATCACAATCGACTTGAGAGTGGTCAAGGACGGACCGAAACGTCGTCGTCCCTTCAACTTCTAGTGTGTGGTCTGGTCAACAAATAAAATAAGTTGCCAGCATCACCACCAAAGCACCAGCAGAGCGTCTTCTCTTGTGCTGTAACTTCCGATCCCGCACATAGTCGGATCACTCACTGGAGACTCACCCGGCAGCGATCCAAATCACTGAGAAGATGCTTAACATCTTCTACTTCGTGATACATGCAGTTACATGACGGTTTTTCCTCCCGATGACTGCATGGGTGGTAATGTTGAAAGATGTGGCACTCAAAGTGGCTCATCAATGTCCATGATCTCGCAGAGGTTGGAAGTTATCGATGTTTTCTATTTATGTGAGGATAAGGACAAAATTAACCTTATGAGTGAAAATGAACTCAAGATAGCAAATATGATGAGTTGTGTTGATTGTGATAGCAGTTTGCTGTTCAATGGAAAGTGTGTGTGGTTCAGTCAAGAGACTGAGTTTGTGAGTCGGTGTGTTTGGAAGCTAGTCGCAATTCAGATAGGTTTGGGTACATTAGAGTAGCGTAAATTAGAGTACATTAAGTAGCATGGGGTTAACGAGCATAAGGTTAGGTTAGGTTAGGCTGGGGTTGGTTAGCGGAAGATGGGTTATGTAATGTTGTCATATTTCGGATCTTTACATTTGGGATGAGATTGTATCGGTCTTCCTTGACGTGCGGGTAGTAAAGCGTGCAGAATATCAGGGAGTGGTTGGAGAATGTGTCGTGGGAGAGTGTGGTTTATGTGGTCTTTCAGTCAAAGTGCCAGGTCGCTGGAAGGTTTTTACAGCTGGCGATTTCTTACTCTTAGTGCCAGTGGTTTGGGTTTGTGGCAAGTCAGCCTCTGGAGTAACTTGGGTAAGTCGTCATTTAGGAGTTTGTCCAGCATCAGTTCAAACAATTTATATAAACCAATGGTAGCTGCGTTAGGCTGTAAGTCATTTTCTGTTGCAGTGAATAAGGTCAGCCTCGGGGATTGGTTGGTTTACTTGGGTAAATAATTAAGTTAGGTGTCGGCCCAGCATCTTTTCTAGAGCATTTTCAATGCGAGTGACAAGAGGTTCAACAAGATCGGGACTCAGAACGTTTATGGGAGAGAATTGGACTCTTGTGCAGGATTGTCACTGACAGAAATATCTGGTACAAACAAAGGTTGTGGTTGAGTGCAACCTGTTCTCTTTAAAAGAACGTCGCTTTTGGCCGTTTGCCCGTATGGCCGAATAAGGACGTAATTTGAAAATGAAGAAAAAAATGAATATAAATTTTGGATTTTTTTTCAACAACAGTAAGTTAAGGGTCCTCTGATAGGTTAGGTGGGCAGGAAATTCTCATAATGTTTCAAAACGGTATGAAGCCGGACGACTCAAGCAGAAAACGGAACAGTACGTCACTGTTGTGAGTCGATTTCATTTCAAATTACATCCAAATTTGGCCATAGCGTGCATATGAACGAAAAGTGACGTTATTTTTAAGAGGATGGGTTGTAAGTTTTATTTTTTTTTATTTTTACATGCAAGCATGCAAGGGAAACACAATAAATACAATAAAATAATATGAAAACAAAATGAACAAAACAAGAAGCCACCGGCCAGAAGGACCAACAGCACAGGGCAGCAATGAGCAAAAATGGAGAAATGCATGAGAAACACAGCATACAACAAGACACAAAATATAAAACAATAACAAACAAGCAAACAATGCAAGCAAGAAAACAAAACATAGGAACAATATAAACAAATCAAACAAGCACCGGCCGGAAGGACCGACAACAACACACATCATAAGATATAAAAGAAAATACAACACAAGAAAATACGCAACACACAACAAGCCATAAAAACAAAGTTAAAATAAAAAATAACAAGAAAACACAGCACAACAAGGTAATACATGAATAGAACACACAGGGGAAAACAACAACACAAAAACAAATACATAAATAAGAACATGCACTGCAAAACGCCGGCCCCTCAACAAACAAAGGGAGAGGCACGGGCACAAAATGCAGTAGGGCAAACAAAACGCCAGAGGAGCACACAACATTACAAGTAGCAAAGAAACATGAAATCAGCAGACATACTTGCCCGGGAACAGGCCCCGCGGGAACAGCACATTGAACGCCTCCCAACGCAACCACCCCAAGTGTCCCTTACACCCACCGGGGACACCATTTCATCCGGAACCTTAGCAACAAACACCCTCAAATAGGGGACCCAAATGGTATCACTTCTGACTCGAGTAACCGCCACTATCCCCCACATCATGGGAATCCCCCCACCATGAAATTCCCCTGGCTCGACATTCAGCAGTAACTCAGCAATAGCCGCCCAGTGACCCGGCGGCATCACAGACGCCGGCAACACGTCCTCCAGATCCCTATTACGCACCCTCACAGGAGTGGCCCGGACATAGGGCACCACCACAGGGGCACCAGCGGCTACGGACACACCACCAGACGACTTCAGGGAACCAGGGCGGCGTGCATCCTTTCATATTGTCACAACCAGGCCACCAGCACCAGCAACCACACCATCCTTGGGAGGGGAAGCCACCACTTCCCACTGCGGAGAGTCCCTAGGCGGAGAAGGAACAGAAGGCACCCCCGAGACACGGGCACGAGCACCAGCAGGCACATGGACCTCCGCCACCACTAACCGCGGAGACAGCGACGCATCCGGTTCTGCACTGTCAGCACCCGAAGACCCACAGTCACTGAAGTCCCCAACATCGGCCCAGGCAGAAGACGAACGCCGGGAACGTTTGGGCTCCAGCCGGATATCATCAGAGCCGGAAGCAGACCCAGAAACCCGGGCACCACCAGCCGGACGAACCGACGCCCGACGCAGAACGGCAGCAGCCTCCACCACAGGGGGAACGGGCCACACACAGTAGGAGGCTCGCCACCCCAGCACCCAGCACAGCCGGGACCCGAGGCAAGGACACAGGGCCAGGCGCAACAGCCGAAGACGAGTGAGAAGACGGCAACGCATCACAGTGATCACCAGGAAGGCCCTCATTAGTAGTGGAGATAGTGACAGTGTGTGCACTTTTCGGTGTGCTTTTCAAATACTCAAGCTATCACAAAGACAGTGCAGAAAAACATTTCAATACAAACAATAAATACTCTCCAAGAATCTCTTGAATCTGAATATTAATCTGAATATGATCTGATTATTGCTCTCACACGCAATTAATAACAGGTGAATATAATATACAGAAGCAATAATCACACACACCTCCTCTCAACTACCCGCTGAGAGGCATAGTCTTCCTCCTCTTGCGACGTCCGTAGCTGGCTATCTCCTCGGCCTGTGACTGAGTAATCAACGCTACTGATTCATAGTCCTGTGGACCGGAGGTCAATCCCCGGCGATGGTGGAAACAAATAGACAGAGTTTCTTTCAACCTGATGCACCTGTTACCTAGCAGTAAATAGGTACCTGGGTGTTAGGCAGCTGTTGCGGGCTGGTGTGTAACAAAAGGAGGCCTGGTCGAGGACCGGGCCACGGGGACGCTATGCCCCGAAATCATCTCAAGATAACTTCAAGAGAAGACTTAGAGACCTAAAATTACGTGTCAAGCCTACTGGTTCCATTGTATTTTAGCCCTAATCTTAAGTCAGATTCAAGTTCATTTATTGAGAGAATAAAATACATCTCAAAGGGCTAGAGTAGCTTAGAGTTCTTCTACCCTCCTCAACTTAAAGTACCTCAAGGATGCACAAATCCAGAGAGTACAAATCCACAAATCACAGACGAATCACATTTACCATTGCAGGTTAATATAATCAACACAGCATATAAGTGCTCTTGGGGCAAAGTGCTTGCACTTTGTATCATTTGTATTAAAAAAAAAATTCCGCACTGGGCTTTGCAATGTAAAAATTGCACAGGAGTGTAGGCCAACAAGCGAAAATTGATGACAATTTTCTCTTTTATTGTTTAAGATTCGCTACTTGGAACAAAAAGTTCCAAGTAGCAAGGGCTATGGTGAGCCCGTTGTGGACTTACCTGGCACAGGACTGTAACTGTGCCCCGAGGTAACCGAAGTCATGGGTATTTATATAAATGATGTTGAAGTCACATCCTTCGCCAATGAGGCTTAGAACATGGAGCCGGCAGCGTAACTGACTGTTAACTACAGGTAACAAGGAATTGGCAGTTCTTGCAGCTGGACACCTGCCTGAGGCTCTCGGGCTGGGTTGAAGGTGTTCTGATGGAGGTATCCAGACATTCCTTTGGGTTGAACTCCATACCTGTCATAATACGCGGTACGCAGAGTGATGAATAACGAAGGTAAGATGGAGCTCGCAGTTTCTTCTGTCATGCTGGCGAGTTATGAAACACTATCAACACAGCTTCTCCCCCTCTCAGCGGCTCGCCAATAATTCCTAAAGGCATGAAGGTACCACGCTCGCCCTTTACCTTGCCAGTAATTTTGGTCTGGTTGGAGAGCTCTGGACGTGAAGGATCGACTGGGTAGCCAATCATAACTGCTCGCCTCTGTTCACCCAGCAAAAGTTATATGAATTCAAGGTGTTATTTAGGTGGTCTCAATACACTAAAGCTTCACTTTATGATGTTCCCCCCTTACTGGTGGCCTAAAAAAGGGTTTAAAAAACTAATAATTAAATTTTTTCTTTATTACAGGTAGATACAAGAGCAGATTGGTTTGACTTCTTAGCAGGTTTAGTACACTCGCTCTCCCACATCTTGTGAAAGCCTTATCCCTGCTAATTTTCCCCCAAACACAATCCGTTAATCAATTTACTACCAGGTCCTCAGTTAAGAATCAGTTCAACTTCTTCCTGAACAGAGCTCATCAAAAGTAGGTATTAAGTGGAACTAAAAGGGAACATGGCAGGAACTAGATGTAGACGAGGAGTCACAATAGTGGCAGAAATATGTTTACCAAACCACACTCTAGAAAGTGAAGGGACGACGACGTTTCGGTCCGTCCTGGACCATTCTCAAGTCGATTGAGAGTGGTCCAGGACGGACCGAAACGTCGTCGTCCCTTCACTTTCTAGTGTGTGGTCTGGTCAACATCAGAGGAACTACTATAATCCTTAGCTGTAGAACTAGCACGACAGGAAACAATGGGGGTCAATAGTCATTTGGCAATCGACAATTAGAAATCATGGGAAATCACTGCAAACTATGTTAGATAAGCACGTTTAGTTGAGTTCAGGGGCCCCTCACACCATCGCGCGCGATGGTGCATATTTCACAATATTGGATGAAATGTCTCCGACGAGCCCCACACGGGGATTTGTGTGTTCTATAAATAATTCATATTTCCCCGAACGTGGACACATTTATCAACCTAGCCTCCTGAGTCTTTACCTCCTATCTAAACGTACTTCGATCATTATAACAGTGCCCCCTCGCCTTGCTACCCGTGTTCTTATTTATTTATTTATTTATTTATTTATTTATTTATTTATGCATATACAAGAATGTACATAAGGAATGTGAGGATACAATTATGGTAATTACAGTCTTGTAAAGCCACTAGCACGCGCAGCGTTTCGGGCAGACAAAAGTCCTGCGTTGGCGATTTCCCCCTTGGGGTTATCTTGAGATGATTTCGGGGCATACCGTCCCCGCGGCCCGGTCCTCGACCAGGCCTCTTTTTTGTTACACAACCCCCCAGGAAGCAGCCCGTAGCAGCTGTCTAACTTCCAGGTAGCTATTTACTGCTAGGTAACAGGGCCATCAGGGTGAAAAGCTTTTTGCCCATTTGTCTCCGCCTGCACCGGGGATCGAACCCGGAACCTTAGGACTACGAATCCGAAGCGTTGTCCACTCAGCTGTCAGGCGCCCCCTGCTCCCAGCAAGTAACCACAATTTTCAACATTGGACAATGTTAATATTTTTTTATATAATCCTTTTCCTTCACATAACAATTATTTCCTTATTTACCAAATTTCCCCAACAATAGGCTTCGTTCTCAATTCACAATCCGGAATCCTGCGTTCGATTCCCGGACGGGACAGAACGCGTTTCTTACCTGATGCCGCTGTTCACCTAGCAGTAGATAGGTACCCGCGAGTTCGACTCATGTTGCGGGGTTGCATCCTGGCAAAGGTCAGTAGTTAGACCACAAGGGTCCCATGATTCAGACCTAGAGTGTACACTCACCTAGTTGTGCTTTCATGCAGGTCGGCATTCAATCCCCGACCGTCCAAATGGTTTGACATCATTCCTTTCCCCCCGTCCAATCCCAAATCCTTATCCTGACCCCTTCCCAGTGCTATATAGTCGTAATGGCTTGGCGCTCTTCTTTGAAATTGTTAATGTTAATGGTCCCATCTCTCAACCTACTGGTGCTCAAGTTTCTGAGCCTATTTGACTATTATATTAACATATGAAACTGTGAATGGAGTCAACCTCCACCACATCACTGCCTAATGTATTCCATTTGTTAACTACTCTGATATAGAATAAGTTCTTTCTGATGTCTCTGTGGTTCATCATGGTATTCAATTTCCACCCGTGTCTCATTATTTGTGTACCTCCTGTGCTAAATAATTTCTTTCTACCCCTGACAATTCCCCAGAGAATCTTGTAGGTAGTAATCATATCTCGAATTTTCTCCAAGTGACTTGAGGTTTAATTCCAGTAGAATTATCTCGTAGCTCATGCTCTTCAGCTCAGGTATTAGTCTTGTGGCGTTCCTCATAACTTTCTCTAACTTCGCCTTGTGATTGACTAGGTATGGACTCCACACTGCTGTTGCACACTCCGGGATTAGTCTGACGTATGTGACATACAAGGTCTTGAATGTTTCCTTACACAAGTTTCTGAAGCTTTCTCTCCTGATTTCAACACCCCAAATGATACCTTGAATCTAGCCTCCTTTTCCCTACACCTATTCTCATCACTTTACACTTGCTTGAGTTAAACTCTAGTAGCCATTTCTTGGACCATTCCGTTATTTTGTCCAGGTCAAAAACCGAATTAAAATATTAAAACAAAAATCTCATCTGGAGAGTTTCAGTCGAATGTGAATGAAATAGGCAAAACGAAAAATGAAAATAGGAAAAGAATTGCTAATCAAGAATTTCTTTTATAAGCCTACGAAACTCTCGGTTCCCAATATTCCTATAATCCAGACTAAATCACGGAAGATGTATCGGGGTATCGATCGGCGGCTTCATACCAGGTGATCCGCTACTCCGTGTCGGCGGGCTCATAAAATGTCATTATGTGCGTGAGTATTCACCTAATTGGTGAGTGGGTTGTTGTGTGGGTGTGTTAAGAAGTGTTAATGGTGTGGGTGTGTTTGGAGTGTTAATTGTGTGTGTGTGTGTGTGTGTGTGTGTGTGTGTGTGTGTGTGTGTGTGTGTGTGTGTGTGTGTGTGTGTGTGTGTGTGTGTGTGTACTCACGTAATTGTGCTTGCTGGGATTAAGCTTTGGCTCTTTGGTCCCGCCTCTCATCTGTCAATCAACTGGTGTACAGATTCCTGAGCCTACTGGGCTCTATCATATCTACATTTGGACTGTGTATGGAGTCAGCCTCCACCACATCACTTCCTAGTGCATTCCATTTATTAACTACTCTGACACTGAAAAAATTCTTTCTAACGTCTCTGTGGCTCATCTGGGTACTAAGTTTCCACCTGTGTCCCCTTGTTCGTGTACCTCCCGTGCAGAAGAGTTTGTCTTTGTCCATCCTGTGTTGTGTGTGTGTGTGTGTGTGTGTGTGTGTGTGTGTGTGTGTGTGTGTGTGTGTGTGTGTGTGTGTGTGTGTGTGTGTGTGTACTCACCTAGTTGTGTTTGCAGGGGTTGAGCTCTGGCTCTTTGGTCCCGCCTCTCAACCGTCAATCGACAGGTGTACAGATTCCTGAGCCTATTGGGCTCTATAATATCTACACTTGAAACTGTGTATGGAGTCAGCCTCCACCACATCACTTCCTAATGCATTCCATTTGTCAACCACTCTGACACTAAAAAAGTTCTTTCTAATATCTCTGGCTCATTTGGGTACTCAGTTTCCACATGTGTCCCCTAGTGCGTGTGCCCCTTGTGTTAAATAGCCTGTCTTTATCTACCCTATCAATTCCCTTCAGAGTCTTGAATGTGGTGATCATGTCCCCCTAACTCATCTGTCTTCCAGCGAAGTGAGGTTTAATTCCTGTAGTCTCTCCTCGTAGCTCATACCTCTCAGCTCGGGTACTAGTCTGGAAGTAAACCTTTGAACCTTTTCCAGTTTAGTCTTATGCTTGACTAGATATGGACTCCATGCTGGAGCCGCATACTCCAGGATTGGTCTGACATATGTGGTATATAATGTTCTGAAAGATTCCTTACACAAGTTTCTAAAGGCCGTTCTTATGTTAGCCAACCTGGCACATGCTGCTGATGTTATCCTCTTGATATGAGCTTCAGGGGACAGGTCTGGCGTGATATCAACCCCCAGGTCTTTCTCTCTCTCTGATTCTTGAAGTATTTCATCTCCCAAAGGATACCTTGTATCTGGTCTCCTGCTTCCTACCCCTATCTTCATTACATTACATTTGCTTGGGTTAAACTCTAACAGCCACTTGTTCGACCATTCCTGCAGCTTGTCCAGGTCTTCTTGAAGCCTCAAGCTGTCCTCCTCTGTCTTAATCCTTCTCATAATTTTGACGTCGTCAGCAAACATTGAGAGGAATGAGTCTATACCCTCTGGGAGATCATTTACGTATATCAGAAACAGGATAGGTCCAGGTACAGAGCCCTGTGGGACTCCACTGGTGACTTCACGCCATTCTGAGGTCTCTCCCCTCACTGTAACTCTCTGCTTCCTATTGCTTAGGTACTCCCTTATCCACTGGAGATTGGAGGTGTACACATTCCTGAGCCTACTGGGATCTATCATATCTACATTTGAAACTGTGTATGGAGTCAGCCTCCACCACATCACTGCCGAATGCATTCCATCCGTTAACTACTCTGACACTGAAAAAGTTCCTTCTAACGTCTCTGTGGCTCATGTGGGGACCCAGTTTCCACCTGTGTCCCCTTGTTCCCGTCCCACCAGTGTTGAATAGTTTATCCTTGTTTACCCGCTCGATTCCTTTGAGGATTTTGTAGATTGTGATCATGTCTCCCCTTACTTTTCTGTCTTCCAGTGTCGTAAGGTGCATTTCCCGCAGCCTTTCCTCGTAACTCATGCCTCCTAGTTCTGGGACTAGTCTAGTGGCATACCTTTGAAAATTTTCCAGCTTCGTCTTGTGTTTGACAAGGTACGGGCTCCATGCTGGGGCCGCATACTCTAGGATTGGCCTTACATATGTGGTGTACAAGATTCTGAATGATTCCTTACACAGGTTCCTGAACGCCGTTCTGATGTTAGCCAGCCTCGCTTATGCCGCAGACGTTATTCTCTTTATGTGGGCTTTAGGAGACAGGTTTCGTGTGATATCAACTCCTAGATCTTTCTCTCTGTCTGTTTCATTAAGTACTTCATCTCCTATTCTGTATCCTGTGTCTAGCCTCCTGTTTCCACTGCCTAGTTTCATTACTTTGCATTTACTCGGATTGAACTTCAACAGCCATTTGTTGGACAATTAGGTGAGTACACACGTGTGTGTGTGTACTCACCTAGTTGTGTCTGCAGGATCGAGCATTGACTCTTGGATCCCGCCTTTCGAGCATCGGTTGTTTACAGCAATGACTCCTGTCCCATTTCCTTATCATACCTGGTTTTAAAATTATGAATAGTATTTGCTTCCACAACCTGTTCCTGAAGTGCATTCCATTTTCCCACTACTCTCACGCTAAAAGAAAACTTCCTAACATCTCTGTGATTCATCTGAGTTTCAAGCTTCCATCCATGTCCCCTCGTTCTGTTACTATTCCGTGTGAACATTTCATCTATGTCCACTCTGTCAATCCCTCTGAGTATCTTATACGTTCCTATCATGTCCCCCTTCTCCCTTCTTCTTTCTAGTGTCGTAAGGCACAGTTCCCTCAGGCGCTCCTCATACCCCATCCCTCGTAGCTCTGGGACGAGTCTCGTTGCAAAGCTCTGAACCTTTTCCAGTTTCATTATATGCTTCTTCAGATGGGGACTCCATGATGAGGCGGCATACTCTAAGAATTGCCTCACGTAGGCAGTGTAAAGCGCCCTAAATGCCTCCTTACTTAGGTTTCTGAATGATGTTCTAACTTTTGCCAGTGTAGAGTACGCTGCTGTCGTTATCCTATTTATATGTGCCTCAGGAGATAGATTAGGTGTTACGTCCACACCCAGGTCTCTTTCGCGCGTTGTCACAGGTAGGCTGTTCTCCTTCATTGTGTACTGTCCCTTTGGTCTCCTATCTCCTAGTCCCATTTCCATAACTTTACATTTGCTCGTGTTGAATTCCAGTAGCCATTTCTCTGACCATCTCTGCAACCTGTTCAGGTCCTCTTGGAGGATCCTGCAATCCTCATCTGTCACAACTCTTCTCATCAACTTTGCATCATCCGCAAACATCGACATGTAGGACTCTACGCCTGTAAACATGTCGTTAACATATACAAGAAATAGAATTGGTCCCAGCACCGATCCTTGTGGTACTCCACTTGTTACTGTTCGCCAGTCCGACTTCTCGCCCCTTACCGTAACTCTTTGGCTCCTTCCTGTTAGGTAGTTCCTTATCCATGCTAGGACCTTTCCCCCAACCCCCGCCTGCCTCTCGAGCTTGAACAGCAGTCTCATGTGCGGTACTGTATCAAAGGCTTTTTGGCAGTCCAGAAATATGCAGTCTGCCCAACCATCTCTGTCCTGTCTTATCCTCGTTATTTTATCATAGAATTCCAGAAGGTTTGTTAGGCACAATTTCCCTGTCCAGAACCCATGTTGATGTTTGTTCACAAACCTAATGTTCTCCAGGTGTGCAACCAGTCGTAGCCTAATTATTCTTTCCAGTATTTTACAGGGGATGCTTGTCAGTGATACAGGTCTATAGTTAAGTGCCTCCTCCCTATCACCTTTCTTGAAGATCGGCACGACATTTGCCTTCTTCCAGCAACTGGGCAATTCTCCTGACATAAGTGACTCATTAAAGATCATTGCCAGAGGCACGCTGAGGGCCTGTGCTGCTTCTTTTAGTATCCACGGTGATACTTTGTCTGGTCCAACTGCTTTAGTTGCATCTAGAGTTGTCAACTGTTTCATTACCTCCTCTGCTGTCACCTCTATATCTGATAGTCTTTCATCTAGGGTAACCCCTTCCAACAATGGGAGCTGCTCAGGCTCGGTAGTGAACACTCCATGGAAACTGGCATTCAGTGCCTCGCAGATTTCCTTGTCACTTTCAGTATATGCCCCCTCTGTCTTCCTTAGTCTTGTCACTTGGTCGTTCACCGACATTTTTCTTCTTATATGACTGTGTAGTAACTTAGGTTGTTTTTTCGCTTTGATTGCAATATCGTTCTCATAGTCCCTTTCCGATGTTCGTCTTATGTTAATGTAATCGTTCCTAGCTCTGTTGTATCTGCTTCTGTTGTCCTCTGTTCTTTGTCTTCTGTACTTCCTCCACTCCCGCCTGCTGGCCATTTTTGCTTCCTGACACTGTCTATTAAACCATGGGTTATTATATTCCTTCTTATTTTTTCCCTTTACCGTTGGTATAAATCTCTCTTCAGCCTCCTGGCATTTCTGTATGACTAGGTCCATCATATCTTGGACTGTTTTTCCTCTAATTTCTTCCTCCCACTGCACTTCGTCCAGATAGTCCCTTATCCTCATATAGTCCCCTTTCCTGTAGTCAGCTCTCCTTTCCCAGATCTCTTGTCCCATGGTCATAAGTTTGAATTCCATCATGTAGTCAAAGACTAGGACACAATGGTCACTGGCCCCTAGAGGTATTTCATGCTCTAAATTCTCGATATCTTCTACGTTCTGGGTGAAAATCAGGTCTAATAGGCTCGGTGCATCTCCTCCTCTTTCCCTTGTGTCTTCCTTCACATGTTGTGTCAGGAAATTCCTGTCTATAACATCTACTAATTTTGCTCCCCACGTTTCGTCCCCTCCATGGGGATTCCTTGATTCCCAATTTATCTCTCCATGATTTAGGTCCCCCATGATCAGCAGCTTCGCTCTCATTCTGTGGGCTAGTGTTGCTGCCTTCTGCAGTTCATCTATACATGCTTTGTTGTTGTCATCATACTCCTGCCTGGGTCTTCTACTGTTTGGTGGGGGATTGTAGATTACCAAGATCTCAATCTTCCTCCCATCTACTGTCAGAGTTCCATGTATGAAGCTTGTGCACTCATTGGTAACTCGATTTCCCAGGTCTTCAAACTTCCATTTCCGCTTTATTAGGAGTGCTACTCCCCCTCCCTGTCTCTGTGTCCTCTCTTTTCGTATCACCTGGTACCCTTCAGGAAAGATTGCATCTGAGATCATGTCATTAATTTTAGTTTCCACAATTGCAACTATGTCAGGATCTGCTTCACTCACTCTTTCTTTTATCTCTTCTGCTTTATTAGATACCCCATCAGCATTGGTGTACCAAACCTTGAGATTCTTCATGGAAACTCTTGTACCAGAGTTCTCCCTTTCTCTGGGGGTCTGGGGGATGACTGGGGGCGGGGAGGGTCCGGGGGATGTCCGGGGGGATCCGGGGGGTGTCTGGGGGGGGTCCGGGGGGTGTATGGGGGGTGAAAGAGTTCAGGAGGGGTGGTTGGGGGGCTACTGGGGGCTGGGCTTCTAGGAAGGTAGGTAGGAGGGTCTTGGGTAGGGCCTGGGTAGGTAGGTCTGGAGTAGGAAGGGCATACTGGGTCTGAAGATTAGGGAGGGCATAGAGGGGTTGGGAGATAGCGTAAGGTTGGGAGACAGATAGAGGTTGAGAGGTTGGGAGGGGGAAGGATAGAGGGGGTGGATGGGACCTCCCACCTCCCTCGCAAGGGTGGGGGGTCACATGGAAGGAGAGGGGATGAGGAGGGGTGAGGGCTGGGTAGGCTTTGGGTGTTGAGGGGATGAGGTCTGGGTGGGTTCTTGGGGTTGAGGGGATGAGGTCTGGATGGGTTTTGGGGGTTGAGGGGATGAGAGCTGGGTGGGTTTTGGGGGTTGAGGGGATGAGGGCTGGACGGGTTTTGGGGGTTGAGGTGATGAGGGGGTCCTTGGAATGTGGGATGAATTTGACTCCAGTGGGGTCAGAGGGGTCAAGGGATGTGCTGGGGAGATAAGCAGGGGCGGCTGATTTGGGGAAGGGGGTGACCTGAGAAGCACGTGTGAGCTGGTTAGCATGGGGTGGATTAACACTGGGGTGTGTAGCTGCGCTCAAATGGGAAGAGTCGTATTGTTGTTTGCTTGCTCTGTGGGCAATCTGTTCCTCCTTCGTCATGAATTTGTCAATTAATACGTTGTAGTAATTTTCGCTACCTCTGAGTAGGTGTTTGTGATGCAGTATGTAATCCACTGCCTCTTCGTTAGTGAACTGTACCAGGACAGGTCGTTTCCTGTTACAGTTGTATGGTCCAATGCGTCGGTGGACTTGCACCTCATTCCCTGCCATCTGGGCTCTCATGTCTCTCAAGATCCCCAGTAGTTCCAAATCCTCAATCTCCATCCTTTCCTGCCTCATGGTGCCCTGGCTTCAAGTAATCCATGGATTATGATTGTCCTCTTTCTCAGTTCAGGGTCATGCTGGTGGCCCTCTCCCTGGCTGACCCCCACCCCTCCTACACCCGCTACTCCACCTACTACTACTCCCCCTTCCCCTGCCAAGCTTCCCTTATTCCTGCCAAATTCATTAGTAAGCCTAGATATTTCTCCTTGCCATTCTACCCTGCTCTTCCTGATTTCCTCTTGAATATGATCCATAAACTCTTGTTTGAGTCTTTGAACCTCGCCCTGAATCTTATTAAAGACTTCACTTTTAATCCCCTGGATTAGATC
The DNA here is from genome assembly GCF_040958095.1 of Procambarus clarkii. Lineage (NCBI taxonomy): Eukaryota > Metazoa > Arthropoda > Malacostraca > Decapoda > Cambaridae > Procambarus > Procambarus clarkii. The sequence goes on from NC_091219.1 coordinate 10,841,968, forward strand.
ACCTATCCAAACATCCCTCTTCTCTACAAATTTCCCAATCATCTTCTCCACAAACCTATCTTCTTCCTCAATCATAATACTGTTGGACCTAGACCCCCTTCCTGACCTAGTCATTGCTATAATGCAACCTTACCCACAGGGGTTCCAAGTATCTTACCGTCCTGCTAACACAATAGGTGAGTGAATCTCCAAGCGTCGTCCCACGTGGTGGTAGAAGGGTTGCTGCCGGGGTGAGGTCACGCGGTCAGAGGTCGGTGAGGTCTGCTCCACACTGCCCACTGCCACAATACTTCCTCAACTATTTTGAATTACGCTATTTAAACTGTTTTTCTTCACTACCTTATGGCTCTGGCCAAAACTCAAGGTTTTGTCATTCACTTGTACACACTTTTTCACTTCGAAGTTGCCTGATTACCCCTCCCACTCCACTAGTGAACCAGGAGCTCCCAACCCACGTCCACCCAACACGATGGTCACAAAACAAGTCAGTGTGTGTGTGTGTGTGTGTGTCGGTGGGTGGGTGTGGGTGGGTGTGTTGGTGTGTGTGTACTCACCTAGTTGTGTCTGCAGGATCGAGCATTGACTCTTGGATCCCGCCTTTCGAGCATCGGTTGTTTACAGCGTGTGTGTCTCCCCTAGCTCTTCTGTCTTCCAGCGACGTGAGTGTGTCCTCATAACTCATGCCTCTTAGTTCTGGGACTAACCTAGTGGCATACCTCTGAACCTTTTCCAGCTTCGTCTTGTGCTTGACTAGGTATGGACTCCATGCTGGGGCTGCATACTCCAGAATTGGCCTTACATATGTGGTATACAAGGTTCTGAAGGATTCCTTACATAGGTTTCTGAAAGCAGTTCTGATGTTAGCCAGCCTCGCATAGGCTGCTGATGTTATTCTTTTGATGTGGGCTTCAGGAGACAGGTTTGGCGTGATATCAACTCCCAGATCTTTCTCTCTGTCCGTTTCGTGAAGGACCTCATCTCCCATTCGGTGTGTGTGTGTGTGTGTGTGTGTGTGTGTGTGTGTGTGTGTGTGTGTGTGTGTGTGTGTGTGTGTGTGTGTGTGTGTGTGTGTGTGTGTGTGTGTGTGTGTGTTTGTGTGTGTGTGTGTGTGTTTGTGTGTGTGTGGGGGGGGTGTGCGTGGGTGGGGGGGGTGTGTGTTTGTGTGTGTGTGGGGGGGGGGTGCGTGGGTGGGGGTGGGTGTGTGTGTGTGTTTGTATGGGTAGGTGTGTGTGGGTGGATGGGTGCGTGTGTGTGTGTGTTTGTGTGTGGAGGGTGTGTGTGTGTGTGTATGTGGGCGGGTGGGTGTACTCACCTAGTTGTACTCATGTTATGACCCTGGGTTCCTCAGTGGAAACCAGAAGTCAAATTGAGCTCTAAATTATTTACTTTACATTATTTGATGCGCTTGTTGATACGCGTTCCTATCTTCCTTGCCAGACGTAAGACGAATCTTGTTCGCACAGAGCATTCAGACTCTTGAGCTTGTTGTGGATTACGTATAACAGTGAAGTAATTATTAAATATCCTTAGAACGAGTAAAGTAAACAGTATTGTACGTCGGTGAAGATTTGTAATGTGTATAAGCTGCACAATCAATTAGGCTCTTCCCGGCAACCACAACAACAACTTGGGAGCTCGGCGACTGGACGCTGGGTCCTTCTGCTCTGGACTGGCGACGTGGTGTCAACACCTTCCTGTGGGGGCTCTGCCTTGAATCTCCTCCTCCTTCTCCCTTTCCCTTATTTTAAGTTACTGTAACTACAAAGTTAAGTACCTTTATTTGTAACCGTGCTAACTGCTAGGCTTGGCAGACTTGTGTAGATATTATGTAATATAAGCCAGTGTTTTGGGTATCCCTAAATGTTGTGCTGTGATAGGGTTCCACGTGGTACTCACTACCCTAAGGTGCCTCCAGCTTTCAAGTTCTTCACTAGTAGACTTTACCCTAGCTTGTCCTAATTGTAAAAGCTTGTATCCTGCCTACGATAACCAAGGCTCTTAAAGTAAGATAGTGTGGTAAAGTAGTTATTTTTATTTAATATATATGAGTGTTATTAAGAGGGTTTAATAAATAAGTTAGTTTTTGAGGTGTATCCATTACTCCTGTTGTAGTGGCGTAGATGATTGTATCCCAGACGACAGATCTATTTTAAAACCTTAAAGCATAAACAGGAACCTATGTTCCTTGGGGGCCGGGGCTATTTGTGCCACTAACTCTGATACATCTTGATTCTAACTGCTGGCCCTTCTCCATAATCTCAATACCCCCCATAACAGCTCGTAAGTTTATAACAAGTGGTTGGCCTGACCGGGAGGAACTTTTTAATTGTAAAAAATTAGATTTTTGAGTTCCAAAACTAAAAATTCTTGTTTTCCGCAGAACGGTTGTGTGTTAGCCTAGGGCCCAGGTCAGCTAGCAAAGGATATATCTTGCACTGACTGGACACCCAGCTGGATCCCTTCACGATTGAGGTAAGTGTGGCCTTGTGTTAGGGGCTGTGCAATTTATTATTTTTTTCCAATTTTAATTTTTTTCTTTTTTCTTTTGCTAGGAGCTCAATTAATTACTGATGGAGGTTAAAATGCAGGAACTGGCAAAGGACCATTCAGTGGTAGAGATTAAGAAGCTCAACAAATCTAATTTAGTATTGTTAGGCAAGGAATTTGACCTCGAGTTAAACGACACTGATAAATAGTGGACCTTGGTGAATGAAATTTTACAGCATTGTATAGACCACGGACTATTGCCAAGTGATACAATTTTATGCCAGCCCAGTTCAGCTGAAAATGTAGCTAGTAGAAATATGGAGTTAGAAATACAACTAGCCTATTTAAGACTAACAGAGCAAAAGGCTAGAGTAGCAGAACAAGAGGCTAAATTGTTAGAACAAAATGCTAAAGTTGAAGAGCAAAGGCTCAAAAATGAAGCGGCAAGAATTAGAGTAGATACTGCTGTACCACCACCTGCCGGGGACTCAAACCCCAGGCATTATGATAAAAAGCATAACTTGCCTGAATTTTCAGAGTCAGACCCTGAAAGATTTTTCAACCATTTTCAGAGACTGGCCATGTCCATGAACTGGCCAAAGGAAGAGTGGGTGAAAATCTTACAGGGGCGGCTTAGGGGTAAAGCACAAGATATTTTTATAAACATGCCTGACGATGAATGTTTTGAATATAGCAAAGTCAGGGGACGGATTTTGAGGGCATACGAAATTATGCCTGAAGCTCACCGCCAAGCTTATCGTAACCTTAGGCCTACTCACAACCAAACTCTCACTGAATTTGCTAATGACCAAATTAGAGTGTTTGAAAAATGGATTCACTCGGCTAAAGCCGAAACATACGAGGCACTTAAAAATTTAGTTTTAGTGGAGAATTTTATAGATAATATGCCCGAGAATGTAGCACGTTACATTAGAAGAAGGACAGAGGTAGATTCTAATAAAGTGGATTTGGCCAAGATGGCAGAAAACTGCCAGTTGGTGGGCAAAAGGCCCAATAGAAATAATTATATCCCACTGAGTAACAAAACTTATACCCACAGCCTGTCCAGACCAGCCCATTCTAACCCTATAACTAATGCACCTTCTGTTTCAGACATAACTAACCCTATTAAATTGTCAAGCCCGACGGCACCTAAGGGTGAACCAAAGGGCAATCCTGTTAGTAATGTCTCTTTTCCCCGACGAGTCTGTGGTCACTGTAAACGCGCAAACCACATTGCTAGCCATTGTTGGCAACTGCACCCGGAAAAAAGACCCAATGCTCTTGTTGTGACACAGAGCTTGGGGCCTTCTGAAGGGTTAGGGAGTAAGACCTCCAACCCACAGTGGTTGGACCTGCATACCCCATTCTTGTTGAAGAGGAGACTGTTATTGTCTGAGGGTTCTTCCTGGAAGGACGTGGTGATCTTTAAAGACACCGGTGCCATCCAGACTTTAATCATGGAGAGTGCGTTGCAAGGTGCCAACACTCTCGACACTGGAGAGGTAGTACTGGTCGAGGGCGTCACTAGTGATACTCGAGCAGTACCCCTCCGTAAGGTTACCCTGGAATCTGATTTCCACAAGGGTGTTTGTACAGTCGGAGTCACTTCTTACCTACCTTTCCCTAATGTTGATGTAATATTGGGTAATGATTTAGCAGGGAATAAGGTAGGAGACTCCATACTGCCTATTATGTTGCCTATCCATTAGGTTTTCCTGGATCTTCCCGCCACAGAGGATAATGTTGTGTACCCTGCGTGTGCAGTGACCAGGTCTATGGGACTTAAATGCAAGGACAGCCCTAAGATTGCCAAGGTGGTAAATCCCGAGGACACGAGGAACTTTCCGAATGGTGAAAGCCAAGTGGACCTTGCGGACACGTTCATGGCCCGACTCGGTGACGAGGCAGAGGACATTGTGAAGAGCCTACCATCGCCTCCTACCGAGAGTAGTGAGGAGGTGGAGGAGAACACTGTTGAGCCTCGGCTAATGGCATACGACCAAGGCATGGACACCTCCTTGAGTGATTTACAGAAAGTTGACCCCTGTCTTGCAGAATGTCACAATGTAGCTCTCTCTAAGGAGGAGATTGTAGATGCAGCAACCGGGTGCTATTACAATTATCAGATTTTGATGAGAAAATGGAGACCACAGAGTTCTCTCTTGTCATATGAGTGGGAGATAGTCCGCCAGGTTATGTTGCCTACCTGCTATAGAGAGAAAGTTTTGGCAGCTGCTCATGATGATCCTATGGGGGGGGGGGGAACACCAAGGTATTAATATAACATATCACAAAATCTTTAAATACTTCTTTTGGCCCAAGCCGAAAAGCTATGTGGCAAAATTTTGTAATACATGGATCCCTTGTCAGCTTGTTGGGAAACCAAACCAGACACCACCTAAAGCTCCTCTGAGGTCTATTGTCGTGCCGGAGGAACCATTTTCTCATGTGGTAATGTACTGTGTTGGTCCATTACCTAGAACTAATTCTGGTAATATTTACTTAATCACGACGATGTGTATCACGACCCGTCATCATGAGGATTTTGCTGTAAGGAACATCCAAGCAAAGACTGTTGTTGCTCGTATGTTGCAATTTTGTTCTACTTTTGGACTTACTCGGGTAGTGCAAACCGACAATGGTACTAATTTTAAGTCTGACGTTTTTTAACAATTCTGTAAGGACCATGGAATAACTCACAAGGTTTCTAGCCCATACCATCCACAGAGTCAGGGGGTAATTGAGCGGTTCCATCAAACCCTGAAGCAGATGCTGAAGACATCGTGCGAGAATTCCCATAGATTCTGGGACGAGAACCTGCCTTATGTTTTGTTTGCTGCTCGAGAGGGGTTACAAATTTTACTGGGTTATTCTTCTTTTGAGTTAGTCCATGGCCATAAGGTCTGTGGACCCCTTGCAAATGTTACAGGATAATCTGTTAGGGAACGTAACGTTGACCGAAGGTTCAGCTTTCTTTGCACAACAGCACCAGAGACTCAGCAACCGCAAGGCGGCTGCACTAAAGAATCTTGGGAAGGCCCAAGAAAATATGAAAGAACGACACGATGCTAAGGCTAAGTTGCGGGTATTTCAGCCTGGTGACGCTGTCCTGGTATTAAAGCCTCGACTAGGGAACAATATGTTTCACAAGTACAAAGGCCCCTACATAGTGACAGAAAAGGTTGGGGACCTCACGTAGAAAGTAAGGCACTCTGACGAGCATAACCAGGTGATGCTTGTACACTTGAACCGTCTGAAGAAGTTCCAGAACCCCAGGCCGGTCGCACTAACCAATGTTTCCTTTTCCAGTGAGGGAGGGGATGATTGTTCTGGGGACCCAACTAATCTCATTTTCAATAATTCTAGTTCTGCGAATACTGTGGTGGAGGGACTGTCCCATTTGCAGATGGCCCAACGTGAAGAGGTGCAGTCGTTGCTTAATGAATTCTTCAGTCTGTTCGGGGGGGTCCGGACCCAGACTGATGCCATCTACCATGGTGTCAAGTTGATGGACTACACCCCCCATTCGCCTTCAACCCTATCGGATGAGTCCAGAAAAGAAGGCCATCATACGGAAAGAGGTCGACTTCCTGCTCCTGCACGGCCTCATCCGGCCGAGCCAGGGCTTTTGGTGCTCGCCCTGCCTTTTGGTCCCCAAACCAGACGGCTCCTGGCGATTATGCACCGATTATCAGCAACTCAACAAGGTGACCATTGTTGATACCTATCCGCTGTCCCTCCTAGAAGACTGCATCAACGAGATCGGAAACGCCATGTACGTCTCGAAATTCGACCTCTTGAGAGGTTATTATCAGATCCCGCTCACCGAACGTGCCAAGCAACTAACTGCATTCGTAACACCCGATGGTGTCTTCGAGTATCAAGTGTTACCGTTCAGCTTGCGTAATGCCCCTTCCACGTTCCAGAGGCTAATGAACTCTCTGCTCGCTAATGTGCCAAATTGTCCGGCGTATTTAGATGACATTGTGCTTTTTGATAGTAATTGGACTGACCACATAGCTAGGTTACGCCAGTTGTTCACAGTTCTGAAAAGTGCAAATCTAACTTTAAATACAAAAAAGTGTCATTTTGAGAAAGGCACAGTGACGTACCTCGGTTACGAAGTAGGCCAAGGAAAAGTGTTACCTCGGCAAGATAAAATCAGTGCCATATTGGAGTATCCAGTGCTCCAGTCTAAAAAGGACGTTCAAAGGTTTATCGGTATGTGTGCGTACTACTGACACTTTTGTCAGAACTTTTCCAGTGTCGCCACCCCTCTCACGGACTTGTTGCAGAAGGCCGTTAAATTTAAGTGGTCAACATACTGTGCAGAGGCGTTTAAAAATTTGAAATTGATCTTAGCTTCAGCCCCAGTGCTCGCTAGTCCAAGGTTCGACCAACTGTTTAAAATTCATTTTGACACGTCTGACTCGGGTGCTGTGTAGTGTTGTTGCAAACTGGGGATGATCATGTGGACCACCCAGTGTACTATTACTCTGTGAAATTTAACAAGGCACAACACAATTATTCAGTGGTAGGAAAAGTAGCGTTGGCACTAGTGTTAACATGTAAAAAGTTTGAAGTATGTCTAACAGCTAATAGAGTGGAAGTGTACATGGACCATACATAACCCACTAGTGTTCTTAAACCACATGAAGGAGAAAGATAAATGCATCCTCAGGTGGGCATTGTACCTAAAGGACTCCAATCTTTCCATTACCCACCTACCGGGCCGGCTCAACGGGTAGCCAATGCACTGTCCCGGTTACCTGAGTAACATTCATCTGAGCCACAGGAAACCATATACCGTAGGTTATGCTTTAGTTATTTTTTTTAGGTTCTCCTGTGACATTAAATATTCCGTGTCAAATTTATTTACTTCCCCGTCTTTTTTGTATGTGTTTTTCTTTTAGAGAATTCCTTTTGATCTGATCTTTTTCTTTCAGAACATTTTTTTATGTGCTTTTTCTTTCCGAGAATTCCTTTGTGCTTTTTCTTGCAGAGAAATTTTAGTTTTTGGTTGACTTTCTTTATTACATAGATTTTCCTTTTATTCTCTGTATGTTCTTAGAAAAAAAGTATGACTACTATTCTAGTAGCCACATTTTTTTTCTACGAAGGGGGGGGGGAGGAGTGTTACGACCCTGGATTACTTAGTTAGAAACCAGAGGTCAAATTGAGCTCTAAATTATTACTTTACATTAATTGATAGGATTGCTGATGCGTTTTTGTTCCTATCTTCCTTGCCAGACATAAGACGAATCTTGTTTCACATGGAGCATTAAGACTCTGGGCTTGTTGATTATTAATTATTAAACTAGTTAAAAGCTATGTTTAGAAATGATTTAAGTAATTAGTAAAGAAGATCTGAGTAAACTTGGAATGATGGCTGCTGTACTTGTCAAATATTAGGGGGACTCCCGGTTTGCCTCCTGCCTTCTCATTCGGGGGGCAGTGGCGGACGTCGTTCCCCAGAGCAGGCCAAAGTGCATCGTTGAGCCTGCCAAAGAGCTGAGTATCCGGCTGGCAGCGATCAGAGTAAGGGAGCGGAGAGGGTGCTTCCTTCTTCTCTGGACTACTGGGCTTGGGTCAACACCTCTCCTGTGTGGCTCTGTTTCCTTCTCTTCCTACTCCTCTCTTCTCTTGCCCATGCTGGGGTTATTTTTCAGATAAGTTAAGTAGTATTAAGGTATCGTGCTACTAGCTAGGTTTGTGTGTTTTATTGATAAGTATTGTGTAGTATAAGCCAGTGTTTGGGGCATCTGTATCCACCATTACTTCTGAAACTCCTCTGCCACAGATCTGGAAGCGTGTCCGCAAGATAGCGGGTAAATTCGTTCCTGATGTTTTCCCGGTCCTTCACCTCCGTGGTACTCTTGTGGCGGACCCGTTGCAGGTCGCTACCGAACTGGGTTCCCACTTTTCTTCTGTTAGCTCTGGTCTTTATCTTCCCCAATCTTTCCTTCATCATAAACCTGTCCTTGAATCTCGTCCTTTAGATTTCTGTACTCGTCTTCGAGTTCCCTATAACGATCCCTTCTCTGTCTCTGAACTTCGTTCTGCCCTGGCCCTCTGGGGTTCTATGGCGGCAGGCTCCGATGACATTCATTATGAGATGCTTAGCCATCTCCCTCCGAGCACGTCTCAGTATTTACTGAGTCCGTATAATCGGATCTGGGTGTCGTCGTTGTCAGTCCCTGAGGACTAGCTCGATGCCGTTGTCCTCCCTTTTCGGAAACCGGGGTCTCTGGGAACATCCCCTTAGGACTTTCGCCATATTGCCCTCACAAGTTGTGTCTGCAAACTCTTTTAACGTATGGTTAACGTTCGTCTGATGTGGTTCCTGGAACACCATCACCTCCTCTTCCCTTCTCAACTTGGTTTCCGCAAGTGCCGCAGCACAACAGATGTCCTGGTGAACTTGGAGGTCTATATTCGTACTGCTTTTGCTGCGAAGACCTCCGATGTTGCCGTCCTTTTTGACCTGGAAAAGGCTTTCGACACCACTTGGCGCTATCATATTCTATCCCAGCTTCATTCTTTTGGCCTTCATGGTCATCTCCCTCTCTTACTCCACAGATTCCTCTCTCGTCGTTCCTTTCGGGTGCGACTTGGTACCGCTCTCTCTGCCTCTTTTCAGCAATATGAAGGTGTGCCCGAGGGTAGTGTTCTGAGCCCTACTCTTTTTCTGGTTGACCTCAATAATCTTCTTTCCTCTCTTCCGTCAGGCGTCTTCTCTGCTTTCTATGTCGATGATCTTATCCTTTGCTGTCAGGGTAATGATTCGCCTCTCCTTCAACGCCGGCTTCAACTTGCGATTGATGCCGTGTCGTCTTGGGCCACGGATCATGGCTTCAAGTTCTCTACTACTAAGACTTATGCCATGACATTTACTCGGAAACGGGTCGTTCTTCGTCCCTCTTTGTCACTTTATGGTCATCCCCCAGAGTACAAAGATTCCGCGAAGCTTTTGGGGTTATTCTTTGACATTTGTTTGTCTTGGTCTCCCCATATCTCTTACCTCCGTGTTGAGTGCTCTAAGGGCCTTACCCTCCTTCGGGTATTGTCCCATACTTCTTGGGAAGCGAATAGGCGCATTCTCCTTGCTTTACATTCCTCTCTCGTCCTGTCTAAGCTCGATTATGGTTGCCCTGCTTACTCGTCTGCTTCTCCTTCTACTCTTCGCCGTCTTGATGCTTTGCACCATGCTGGGTTGCTCTTCAGTTCTGGTGCCTTTCGTTCGACTCCCGTCCTCAGCTTGTATGTTGACTACTGGCTTCCTATCTCTCTGGATCGCCGTGATCAGCTACTGTCTTCGCTATCTTGCGCGGTCGTTGCAAACATCCTTCCTCTCGCCTCTGTCGTGCTTTAACTTTTATCCCTCCTGCGGTTCCTGTTCCCCTTCACCACCTCCCTCTTTCTGTCCGGTTACCTCGCTTACAGGATTCTCTTTCCGTTCGTATTTGTAATATTTCTTCTTGTGTTGTTCCTTCTTTGCCCTTGTGGAGGGTCCCTCTTCCGCAGTTTTGTACATCCTTGATCCGCATTACTAAAGCTTTTACCCCTCCTACGGTTCTAAAACGCCTTTTCCTTCAGCACTTTCCTTCTCACTCCCGCTCCGTTTCCGTCTTTACCGATGGGTCTAAGTCTGCGGACGGTGTTGGCTACTCTGTCGTTTTTTCTGATCAGCACTTATATGTGTCGCTTACCTCCGGAGACTAGTATATTGACAGCGAAGTTTTATGCTATTCTCTATGCTCTTCGTCTCCTGCTCTCTTCGTTGTCAATCTTCCTTTGTAGTTGTTGTTGACTGTCTTAGTGCCCTCATGGCTCTCGGGTCCTTTAATCCGGTTCATCCAGTAGTTGTCGAAATCCAGCATTGGCTGTTTCTTGTTCACAGTAAATTTAAGTCGGTTGAGTGTTGTTGGGTTCCCAGACATATTGGTGTCTCTTTAATGAGCGTGCGGATGCTGCCGCCAGGGAAGCTGTCCGCTCTTGTCCCATCTCTCGTAAAGGTATTCCTATTCCGACTTTTACCTGGTTATCATTCCTCATCCTTACCCGTTGGCAGGCTTTTGGTTGTCTGTTACTGGTAACAAACTACGTTCTCTTAAAAGTTGTGTTCCTCGTGGCCGTCCTCCTTCCACCGTAACCGGCAATGGAAAACTCTGGCGAGGTTGTGTATTGGCCATACTCGCTTAACCATGGTCACTTGATGGAGCGCCGCCCTGCTCCTTATTGTCCAAATTGCATTGTCCCTCTTACGGTCGTGCATATCCTTGTTGAATGTCCTGACTTCCGGGACGAGCGTGTGTCTTGTTTCCGACCGCCCCTGCGGTCGTTCCCTCGATAGATTCTTGGTGGCTCGGATACTTTTGATATCGTTCGCCTTATGCGTTTTGTTCTCGTATTGGCATCCTGGTGATATTTAGCGCCCTCTGATTATTTGGCGTATTTGATGGTGCTACATATCCTTCCCGGTTTGGTGCCTTCTTTGATAATTATTTACTTACTTACGTTCTCTTAAAAGTTGTGTGTCCTCGTGGCCTGTCCTCCTACCACCGTAACCGGCAATGGAAAACGGCCCTGGCGAGGTTGCGTATTGGCCATACTCACTTAACTCATGGTCACTTGATGGAGCGCCGCCCTGCTCCTTATTGTCCAAATTGCATTGTTCCTCTTACGGTCGTGCATATCCTTGTTGAATGTCCTGACTTCCGGGACGAGCGTGTGTCTTGTTTTCCGACCGTCCCCTGTGGTCGTTTGTCTCTCGTTAGTATTCTTGGTGGCTCGGATACTTTGGATATCGTTCGCCTTAGGAGTTTCTGTTCTCGTATTGGCATCCTTGGTGATATTTAGCACCCTCTGATTATCCCGTACATTTGATGGTGCTACATAGCCTTCCCAGTTTAGTGCCTTCTTTTGTTAATTACTTACTTACTTGGGGCATCCTTAAGTGTATTGTGTTGGGACTGGGGTACCACGTAGGGCTTAGCTACCCCCAGGCTGCTTCAATCCTTCGAGTTCTTTTCAAGTAGACTTTACCCTAGCTTTTCCCAAGTGTAAGCCTTGTATCCTGTCTATGTGAACCAAGGTAGTTACAGTAAGATAGTGTGGTAAAGTAGTTATTGTTATTATAGTATTGTATATGGGGGGTTGTTAGAGGGTTAATATATAAGTTAGTTTTTGAGGTGTACCCATTAATCCTGTTGCAGTGGTGTAGATGATTGTATACTAGACATGCAGACCTGTAGTCTAAAACCTTGAAGCATTAACAGGAACCTATGTTCCTTGGGGGCCTGGCCTATCTTTTCCACTATTTTTGATACATCTTGATTCTAGCTAGTTGGTCCTTCTCATTAATACTCCATGCCCCCCATAACAAGTAACTAATTCATAACAGTGACTTAATCCACTATTCAATTTAATTTTTTTTTTAAATATATTGTTATATCTTAAAAGCTCTGTAGGGTAAAAAAGACGGTAAAGCTCTGCAGCATGAGCTATTGAGGTTTATTTTACTTTGAGCTTTGTAACTAATTATTATAATTCATAATTTTATTCATAATAATGTACACCAAGAGAACATATGAGGAAGGGTCAGTTGTAGGGCACCTGAGATACACATACAAATGAAGCCACTAATACCATTGATAGAGTAACAAAACCAATTATCATTTTTGAGAAATAGATATCCTACTTTCTAATGAATTCAAATTTTAGTCCAACTTATTCTTTATTCAAAAGTAGAATCAAAAGGCACCAACTTTCATCATAATAGTATCCCAGCTTGAGCTACTCACTCAGTTTATTACTATAGAAATATAACTTCCATAATATCATCTATTCTATCAGTTAGGTTCATTCCCGAATCACAATCAGGAATTCCAGGTTTGAATCCCAATCAGGACAGAAATGGTTGGGCACATTTCCTATCACCTAATGTACCGGTTTCCCCCTGGCAGTAAATAGGTATGAAGGAGTTATCTTGTTGTTGAGTTACTTCCTGATATAAGTCTAACATATGCTGCATGTATTAACTGGCTGACTCTCCTCTGACACAATGAACTATTATTAATTACGTACACTGGCTGCCTGTCCTAAAGCATAATGAATTATTATTATGAATTATAATGTATTTATTATGTTGAATTCTAATTATGTTACTCAGTATCTATTCTTACATATACTGGTAAGCTCTAAAAACCCTGCCCGAAATATT